>NW_005843032.1:432959-448097 GCF_000455745.1 Alligator sinensis
CCGTGCCAGGACAAACTTAGAGATATGGACTAGGGTTCTGGGGAATAAGGAGGCCTCAGGTCCTGGGCATGACCTAAAACTGCACCCTGCCAGGATAGGGAGGCCTGGTGGGACTGCCAGTGACATGGCAGCACCAGGAAGTGCCAGAACCATGAATCTCCCTTGTGAGAGGCAGGTAGGCAGTACCTGAAAACCTCCAGCCAGCACACACATACACAGTCCTGGCTAGGGAAAGCCCAGACTTCTAAGATCTTTGAGAGGCCTGAGGCTTACTGGTTGCAGTGGAGTTGTGAGACTCTGGGTAAGCTTAGCTTCCTGGGATGGCATCTGCAAGGCATGGGCCGCAGTGTAGGGGAGGTATGGAGCAGCGGAGCGGATGTCACCCCTAGGCATCAAGGGCCTAAATGGGCAGCCTCCCACCTGGGTAACATCTGAATCAGTTTTCCATTAAGGCATGGCAGGAGAAAGAGGGGTGGATGGCCCAGAAACAGGTAGTCAGGCCAAGATCTAACCAGTACCGGGAAGGGCCCCTGTTACAGGGTACCATCCCTGCATTCATACCGCTCTGCCTTAAACACACACAAAGCAGACAAGGTTCTTTGGGTCAATCTGATATATTTTATTAGGCCAAATGAATAGTTGGAGAAATATATCTTAGCAAGTTTTCAGGTTTAAAAACCTGCCTGACATCTGACTCCCCAGGTACCTCTCCACTTCTACCTGCTACACCCCCTTTCCACCTCCTCCACTCCCTTCCAGCCTGCCTCTCAACCCTTGGTGCCTCAATTTTCATTTTCACTGACTGGCTTTCTTGCTTGCATATCAGCCTCCAGCTTCTTTACTTTTCATTCCATCCGGGAAGTGCACACACACAAACTGCAGATGCTCCTTCAGCCTGACAAAGGGTTTTTAAACCTGGAGGCTTGCCAAGATGTATTTCTCCAGCTATTCAGTTGGTCTAATAAGAGATAGCACATCTACTCAGAGAACCTTGGCTGCCCATTCCCTAGGCCAACACAACTACAACCAGAAACTCAGTTACCACACACAAGTGACACCAGTTTTGCTTTCAACAGTTTGAGGTACACTTTCACAGAAACCCCTGTACCTATCTCCTTGAAACCTGGCAGGCTTCATGCCCTCAGAAAGGGATACCATCCCTGCTGTTTTCATCCAATTCTACAAATAAAATGACAAAGTTACAGATATTTTAGTGATTCCCCATTATAGTCTATGGCCGAATCAGTATGGAATCTTTCAAATCAGATTCAACCAAAATGATTTGGGACAGGGATCTGAATCACTGAATCAAATCACTATCCCCCCAAAATTGGCTGAATCAGAATTGAATATTGGCTGCTTTGCACAGGCCTAGTGGTTATCTGCCGGCAGAAAGGAGCAGGCAGCTGAGCCTGATCCTGTACTTATCTCAGCACACCTTAGGACACTCTTTAAAGCAGGGTTGTCCAGCCTTCTTGAATGTGGGGCCAGATCATGAACTTTTTATCACCCAGTGGGCCAGCGAGCCATATTCAAAGACCTCACAGGAAGCGGTATCACATCACCCCCCTCAAACGAAAGTACAGTGTTTACTTTCATTTTCCATTGCAGCACCTCGGGCCTCAGAAAACAACTTGGAGGGCCGCATGGTGGCCCACAGGCCATATGTTGGACAAGCCTGTTTTAAAGGATCTCATGGCACACCTGGGTGCCCCAGTCCCCTTGCTGAGGATCACTGTTCTAGGCTGCAGTACTGAAGAGAAATTTATGGGTTACAATGAACCAGAAGATGAGTATGAGCTAACAGGGTCCTCTTTTGTTGCCAAAAAAGGCAACAGCATCCTGGGTTATTAACAGGAGTGTTACTGTCAAATCAAGGGAAGTGATTCTTCTGTTCTATTCAGCACTGGTAAGGCCTCACCAGGAGTACTGTGTCCAGTGTTGACCCCCATACTTCAAAAATGATGAGGACAGATCAGAGAGAGTTCAGCACAGAGTGACAGCAATGATTAGGAGCCTGGGAAGGAAGACATCTAAGAAAAAGCTGACACAACTAGGGCTACTAAGTATGGAAAAAAGAAGAGAAGACTGAGGGAGGATTTGGTAATAGTCTTCAAACACCTGAAAGGCAATTCTAGAAAGGATGGAAGGCTTTTCTCGGTGGCTACAAGGGACAGAAATAGAGCAATAGCTTCTAATAATTGCATCAAAGGACATCTAGGTTGGAGATTAAGAGGACTTTCTGAATATGAGGGTGGCCAAACACTGGAAAAGGAGAACTAGAAGAACTGTGGCATCTCCATCCTTTAGAAAATTTTCAAGAGTAGTTAGGCAGACACTTGCCTAGGATGGTTTAGATAGGCTGACCCTGCCTTGACCAGGGGGCTGTATTGGATGACCTCATGAGTTTCCTTCTGGCCTTACTTTCTTGTGATCTGGCCACCATATACAAGTGCACGTTTTTGTACCTCCTCACCTACTTGTGTGACCTTAGTGATGGACACTCACCGTTTAGGTTAGGAAACACGTACACATTCTCCATCATTTACCCATACCACAAGTAGGAGACCAAGTCAGTCTGTCCTCAGGTCCATTTTTGCTGACTGGGGCTTCCCAAGAATCAGCCTCTGTGTTTCTGAAGTTGACAAGTACCAATCCGTCTGCTTCATGTGGGCCCCATTCCTGACTCCCTGTCAGGTGCCTTTCAAATTCTCTGGCCAGCAAGTGACCCACGAACCTTCCTGCCCATGCCTCTATCCTACAGCTATTCTGCAAGGTGTGGTTAGACTATGAATGGACAATCCCATTAGTACTTCCATGACTGAAGCATCTGGTAACAGAACCTTCTACTGAAATCTGCAAGGGATCAATCCCAAGAATCTGGCGCTGATCCCAGACTGGATGACACAAAGTAGCATGCTTCACCCATACCTGCACCCCATCTCACATGCAGGATGGCCTCACAAATATACTACGCATGTCCAGCTTAAGTCAGAGATTTTCTTACTGAAAGATGAACATACCCCAAAAAAATGAACCAGGTTTTCTACTCAGACATCAAACAAAGGACATTAAACCAATGAGTCATCAGTCTGATCATACTGGACATTCGACTCAAAAAGGTGTTCTCTATGAGGTCAGTTCAAGTTCACTGCTGCTCTCACCTGCCTATTGATGAGCTCTCTCACCCAACCAGCCTTAGGTTTCTCAAGCATTTGGTAAAAGTATTTCCATGTTAGTGATCCAGTTCTACAATGGGACTTGAATATGAGTTTTGATATGTAAGTTCCTACATACATGCCGAGGCAGACATGCAAGATAAGGCCAGTGGGCTCTTTCCTGCACCTGTCTGAGAAAAAACAGCATTCCTGGTAGCTACTGCTTCAACAAAACATGGGCAAGGTCTAAGAGCATCTCCATATGCAAACTATCAAGATAAGGAGACTGAGAACCCATATAAAAATCCTGCCAAAGGGACCATTTTTTTCTATCTGCACCAGCTGTCATTTGTTTTCTAAAGCCTCTAACTTGCAGGTATTTTTTCTTGAAGCTGTGTTATACCTGAGCAATTAATAAGCATGGTGCCATGGGAAGACAGACTGAAGGATAAAGGCACCCAAGAGGCCTGAGAGCTTCTCATGATTTTTTCCAAGCAAGAAGCAAGCAGAGGGGAAGGTGAAGTGTGCATGGAAGGCATATTGTATAAGAGTCATTTCTATTCACTGTAAAACAGCAACCAGAAATGGGTCTTTAAGAGAAACTAAAAATGTGAAAATGACAGGCACCTTACAAATGAGCCCTTATACTATGCACAGAGGGTTACAAGACTAAAAAATCCTTAAAGACAACTGGGTAATAATTGACACAGGATAGAAAAGGCTACCAATGCAAAGAAGATGAAGGAAGAAGGGGAAGCAGAGGTGTGTAGAGCTCTGAAAGTAGTATAAGAAGATAGCATATGGAGAGCCATGGGGGAAAATCAACAGTTTAAAAACAAAAGCAATAAATAAATTTAAAAAAACAGCCAAAGATCACTTCACTTGCTTTATTTTCTATTCACTAAAGAGGCAAAAAATGAACACAATGGCCTAAATTAGAGACTTCATTGCGGGGAAGGAAGGAAAGAAGCAGCTGCAACAGGGTTCAGATGTAGCCTACATGTATACGAGGTCACAGCAACTGCAAGAAAACTGGGTTGTGCATGAAATCCAAAAAGCAGCAAGGATTGCAGACCTCAGGGACAGGGAAAATGATGAGAAAAGAAGGAAAGTGGAAATTTAGGCATGTGAGTGGGCGGCTCCACTCACTTCCCTTTTGTCATGTTGTGAGCACAGGGACCTCTGCTTCATCTGCTCTTCCTCTCACCTTCCACATCTTGATATTATTTTCTTCAGGAGTATGGATGGTATTTATAATGATGGCCATACTGACAAGGGTCGGTCTTCTCCACCATCCCTACACCCTGCCCCTTTCCCCCTGGGTGACAAGTCATCTTTTTCCACTGACAACAGATATGAGTCACTGGGTCTTGGCTTCCCCACAACCTGATTTGGTTCCTGACTCAGTGAAAGGTTGGCGGCCGTCCCTTCTAGCCAGCTCTCTATCTTGAATGTTATAGCCTAACTTGTGGTGGTCTTCCTCCTCACAGGGACTGGCAGACGCTGGAGGATGAGATCTCTACCTGCCAGTCTCCGAGATTCTCAATTAGGCAACTCACTAGATCCCAGGTGTACATTCCCCAACTTAACTATAACTCAGGTGCTCTCATTTGCTCCCCACTATCTTTCCCTGGGCTGGGAGTACCAAAAGTAAACAAAAGGAAGATAGGCTCTCTTCCCCTTGTTTGTATTACTTTCTCTGGGAAAGATTAAGAACCCGGGTTCGGAGGTTCAGCTCAGCTCCCTGTAGCTGCCTCAAACTGGTAACTGTTTATTCAGGTCCCCCAGGAAAATCTCTCCTTTGCCCATGCTACTAGAGTTCCCTGAGCCTAACACGGCCTCTGGCATTGTTTTACACCTTCTCTCCTGTTGGGCTCGACAATCTTTCACTGAACACTCTCTCCATATGTCCCTGTCCCTCCAACCAGTGGGTCCATCCACAAGTACCCTGTAGTCTGGTGTTACTTATTTTGCTTCATGGACTGAGTTGGTCATTCACTCATGGTTGCAGTATCCTGGTGTCCCACAAGGGTTCAGCCGAGAGAAACACTCTTTGAGAAAGAGGTGCAAATCGATCCTGCAAAGGTTAAAGTCATTACAAACTTGCCACCCACTACAGATAAGGGAGGAGTGCAAAGATTACTGGGTATAATTAATTTTGTAGGGAAATATTTACATAACTTAGTAGAGCAGACCTAACACCTTAGATCACCCCTACAGAAGAATGTTCAGTGGACATAGGAACATGAACATGAAGCTGAATTTAAAAACTTGCAGAAAAAAATAATGCAAGCTCTAATACTGAATTATCATGACCCTAAAGACCCATTAAATTGTCAACAGATGCTTCTAAAGGAGGCTTTGGAGCAGCTTTGCTTAAAAAACATAGGGATAGCTGAAGACGAGTAGCATATACAGCTAGGGCGCTCTCTCAGTCAGTGTCTCTATGCACAAACTGAGAAAGAAAATTTTGTTCTGGTAAATGGCTGTAAGAAATTTCATTTATTCCTCTATGAATATTCAGCCTGTGATAGCTGAAACTGATCGTAAACCTTTAGTACCTATAGCAAAGAAAGGGTCATGGGCGACTGGTGTCTCCTGATAGAGGGGGGGCACCAGCGGCTGACAGTGGCTGATCACTGTCACCGGCAAGCCTGTAAGTGCTACCAGCTCTTCTCTCAGTGCACAATAGCAAACTGTGTCATAACTCACATCAAATAATTTTTCCTAGTCATGGGATTCCCCAAATTGTGAGAAGAGATAATGGACCTCAATTCAACCATTTTGAGTTTAGAGTTTGCAAACCACTGTAGATTCCATCATAACACTTCAAGTCCTAAATACTTACAATCCATTGGTCTGGTGGAAAATGGAGTACAAATAGTGAAGAATTAAATTTTTTAAACTACAAATTCACACACCGATGTTTACTTGTCACTCTTACATTACACGGCAACACCCATGAAACATGGATTGTCCCCAGCAGAAATGCTGTTTAACAGGGATCTCAAAACTAGGCTGCCAAATCTTGTAGATAATGCTCATCAGAATGAAAAGTAAGATGTGAAAACAATTAAAAAATTCAACAAATTGAAAGAAAAATGATACTATGACAGGTATTCCAGGGAGTTACCACAACTGCAAAACAAAGATGTGGAGCACTTGTACACATGACAAAAAACGGCCATTTTTGTGGTTTGTGTCGTGCTGTACCTGTGCAGGGGTTTTCTATGATTTAAATGAGTTTGCTACATTGGAGGGAAGGACAAGGATCTCCTGCATCTCAGGGGCTGCTTGACCTGCCAGTAGCTTGCCCCAGAGCTGTGGAAGATGTGGGCAGGCTCCACAGGGGAAAAAAAAGAAGAATTGTGCCCCTCAAGGTAATGGTAATGGAAGCCCCTAAATTGAAATGGTGGGTCCATTTCAGTTTAGGGGACTAAACCCCCATCATGTGTACAAGTGGCCATGGTGCTTATTTCAGAGGGATGAATGTGGAAACAAAAAGCACTAGTTTCCTATCAAGTAGCTCCCAGATCCTATAAAGTAGTCACACCAGAAGGACAGCTGTTAAAAAGAAGCAGATAACACTTGCAACTCCTTAAAGGGAAGAAAAGAAGCAGCATCACAAGAGTCACAAAAGTAAACAGAGCTAACATCAAAACATTCATCATTCTGTTTGAATGTTTTTGTTGAAAGGTACCGAGAGGTGGGCACTTAAATCATTCTCAGTGGAATATGACTGTGTGTTTAGATAAGAAATCTAGTCTTTGAGCTAAGCTACTCTTAGAATCAGTTTTTACAAATCTCATACTCTAAACCGGGTGCAGCAAAATACATCCCACAGGCTGGATCCAGTCCACCAGGCAATTCCATCTGGTTCACAGGCAACCACAAATTAATTGTACACTTAGGTTTAAAGGTAACCTGTAACATCATTCTTAGTTACTTTAAAGTAAGTTAAGCACCAAATGCTCTTTGTATTTGGCTCACTAGCTTGACAAAGATACATCTTTTTGCACAGTCTCCTTCACTGTATACTCAAGCAAAGCTCCCATAGAAATCATCAGGAATCTTGCTTGGATAAGGACTGAAGGATTGGGCCCTAGCTCTGACATAGAAAAACCTGCAACCAATTAAATCGCTTCCTTCTTATTTGATTACACAAAAATCAATGAATTCAGTATGCGTCATTGGCAAACTATTAGCAACCAGATATATGGAACATTTCCCTTTTACTATTGCTTTTAAAGAATTATTTGTTGAACTAAACAGCCTTCAGCTACCTGCAGGGTTGTTACGAAGAGGATGGAGCTCAGTGGTGGAGGATGACAGAACAAGGAGCAATGGGCTCAAGTTGCAACTAGGGAAGTTTAGGTTAGTGTGAAGGAGTAAAAGCGGACGCAGCGAAAAGCCCTGGAGAATGCCGCTTCCGGAGCCATTACCATGTTAGGATGGGGCCTCCGGGATCGGAACGAGGAGGGAGACAGGAGCTTCAGCGGGGAGGAGAGTGGTGCAAAGAGAGAAAAAGGAGAAAGAGAATTCCCAGGGGGTAAAAAACTTACCTGAAGACTTCTGACAGTGCCGGAGAGAGCGGAGCTCCGAGGAGACAAACCGCAGGACGCGTCTGACTGCCGACCTGTACTGTAAACAAGGAGGAGAAGAGAGTAACGTTTGACCCACTCTCTCAGGCTTGGAGACGGCGACTGATGGTCCCCCAGGAGGATTCGAGGCTTCAGTTGCACTCAGGATAAAAGGTAGACCCTCCTAACAATTGATTAAAGAGGGAGTATACAGTGGAGTTGAAGCTAAAAGCCCGCAACAAGAAAAAAAAAAAGATGAACAAGATAGAAAGAGACTTTGTTTACTAATACTCGGTTCTGTTCTGCCAACTCTATAGTTATTGCATTAGAATATTATATAGGGAGAGTTACAAAGTTGATATTACTGATAAGGTTAAAGAAAGAAAAGAAAAAGGATACAAAAGGCAGCTTCTGCCTAAAAAGTAAAGGAAAATTGTATAGAGTGATAAAAGATAAAAATAAAGACAAGCGTTAATCTGAATCAGACTGTGAATATATATATCAGTGAGTGCGTGTGGATATTCGAGAAGGCAAGCCAGGTATTTCCCCATAGTACCAGGACCCCTAATAGAGGCATAAAAACAAAAAAACAAAAAAAACCCTGAACTATATATATAATAACCCTCCTGACTAGTGACATCATAAATTAGAACATATAATAACAACATCCAAGACGTGGCAGATGGGAAAGTCAAGGTACCTACAGTTCATTGGGAGATCATAAGAGGGTGTGAAGAGGCATCCTAAGCGCAACCACCACAGTTAGATATTAGGAAAAACTACTCACAAGGAGGGCAGTAAAACCCTGAAACAGGTTACCCAGTGAGGTCATGGAATCTCCGTTCTTTGGAGGTTTATGACCTGGCTAGACAAAGCTTTGGTTGGGATGATCTAGTCGGGGATGGTCTTGCTTTGAACAGCCAGTTGGACTAGGTGACCTCCTGAGGTCCCATCCAACCCTCATTTTCTATGATTTGATCTTAGATTTGAGTAAATATAGTACGTTGGTTTTCTTTAATTCCCACTGAAACCATCCAGAAATAAGGTTCTATAAAATCAATACCCAAATCTTCCAAAAATAAGAGGTCTAGAAGTCAGGTGAGCAGCTCTGTCAGCTTTGGGGAGCATTGCAAAAGAAAATCCTTTGCAAAAGAATTGCCACTTAGTACATAATTCAAGGCCTAATGGGAAAGCCCCCTGTCACAGCGCACTGAGGTGCCCTGCTCCTATGAAGGGAAAAACTGCTGGGGAAGAAGCCCTAGCAGGGAGGGATGAACCCAACTGCGGGTTGCCAGGGCAACCAGAGGAGGTCAGCTGACCAGAAGGGGCAGGGCCTGGCTCCCATATAAAGCCTAAGGGCTGAGGCCAGAGGCAGTTACCTGCCAGCGGCCAGGGAGGAAGGAGCTCCCTGCCAGGAAAGAGAAGAGAAGCCTGAATGCAAGAGCAGCATCTGTCACTGCGAGGGATGGAGTATTCCCTGGTAGGCTGGACTGTTGTTATGGCCGGGTGGCTTCCATTTATGTTATAGCCAAGTGGCTTACGTTTGTGTTGTTGTTTATAACCGGTGGTTTGGGTGAGGCTGTTAGGGGTTGGAGGAGGCCTCATAGGGGACTCACAGCGGACTGTGAGGACCCCAGCACCAGTGAGGGTGCAGCATTCTAGGTGCACAGACCCCAGCCCCAGAGAGGGGCAGCTGAGAAGTCCCAGAGTGGGGCAGCATTACTGAGAAGCCCCAGTGCAGGTGCAGTGGGCCCTGGAGAGGGGGCGGCACTACTGAGGAGCCCCGGAGAGGGGCAGCATTACTGAGAAGCCCCAGTGCGGGTGCAGTGAGCCCTGGAGAGGGGGCGGCACTACTGAGGAGCCCCAGAGAGGGGTCAGCATTACTGAGAAGCCCTAGTGCGGGCACGGTGAGCCCCGGAGAGGGGTCAGCATTACTGAGAAGTCCAAGTGCGGGTGCAGTGAGCCCTGGACAGGGGGTGGCACTACTGAGAAGCCCCAGTGTGGGTGTGGTGAGCCAAGAGAGGGTGCAACATTACTGAGGAGCCCCAGAGAGGGGGCAGCATTAGTGAGAAGCCCCAGTGCAGGCGCGGTGAGCCCCGGAGGGGGGTTGGCATTACTGAGAAGCCCCAGTGTGGGCATGGTGAGCCCCGGAGAGGGGCGGCATTACTGAGGAACCCTGGAGAGGGGGCACTGCTGAGAAGCCCCAGTGCGGGCACAGTGAGCCCCAGAGAGGGTTGGCATTACAGCGGAACCCCGGAGAGAGGATACTGCTGTGAAGCCCCAGTGCGTGCGCGGTGAGCCCTGAGAGAGGGCGGCATTACTGAGAGAGCCCTGAGAGAGGGCGGCATTACTGAGGAGCGCCAGAGAGGGTGTGGAGACAGAGAGAGAGAGAACAACGGCCGTTACACCTGCGAGCATTGGGGCGTGGTACAAGGGTGGTAGGAACCACGCATAGCCCATAAGGCTGGGGTGTACGGAACACCCGAGGCAGAAGAACCGTGGCCAAGAAGACAGAAGGCAGCCTCCCTATAGAGATATATAAAATCAAAGTCATGGCAGACGAGAATTGGAGGGTGCTAATCGGTATCTTGACACGGTAAAGGCGGCGGCAGGGGAGAGCACAGCGACCCAGGCCACCCTCCTGTTACAGTGGTGCATTGGCCGGGAAAGTGAGGCCATACACAGGGAAGGAACCCGCGTCCCTGAGAAGGGGAACGAACCTTGGGGCTAAAACAAGAACAGAGAGAGGTATATAGGAAGGCAACGGCAACACAGACCCAAAAAGGGGGCAAAGTAGTAAATCACCACCCTGAGACAATACTGGGGGAAGTCTTAGGACCCTACCAGTGAAGGTGGGAGACCAGGATGGAGAAGCTGCAGAAAATGCAGAGAGAGATGAAAGCATGGACAGCAAGGTCCCAGGAAGCTGGTACAACCCAGGCGGGGGAACAGAAGGAGCTGCTGCAAAAGTTGGAGGTATCAAGAAACCTAATAGGGGTCCTCCAGAGAGAAGTCCGCAGTCAGGAGGACCGAATAGAGGGGTTGCAGGACGAGGTGGCGGACTGGCAGTAGAAGTGTATACGTGCAGAACAACTAGCTCAAGAGCTGCAGGACAAACTGCTTGAAAATCATGCTCAGACTGAAGAAAATGGGAAGGTGATCGCCTGGGAGTTGGAAAAGGTAAAAGCGTACGTGGCAGATTATGAGGAGCTGCGTGATCGAAATCTGTCCCTTGAAAAGGAGTTAGAGGCCGGCACAAGAGAGATCAATAGGTTACAGTCCCGGTTACAGAGGGTGGAGGCAGAAAAAAGACCACCTGGGAGAACAGGTGCAGTGCCTTAAAACCCCCCTAGAGGATAGCGCGACTAAAGAGGCAGTGACCAATACCGAGAGGGAGCAGGCACAACTTCAAGTGCAAGCCTTAAGTCAGCAGGTCCAGGCCTTGGAGGCGGAAAATAAAATGCTTCAGGCAGCAAGCGGGCAGACGGCCACAAAAGGCCAGGATCCTGGGGAGTCAGAGGTGCCAGAGACGACAAGCATAGCAACTCAAACAGACACAGGACAAAAGGCTCAAGCAGAGGAGGTCGTAGATGCAATGCGAGAGAGGCTGGAGGCGCTGGGAGCCAAGCTAGTGGAGTCTGCAACCACAGCTAAGTCAGAATGCCTAGAGCAGCACCAGGAACTCGGGGTAGCCAAAAGGTCCTTGAGGGAAGTGGAGGCGTAACTAGCAACCTTGCATCTGGAAAGCCGGAAAACGCCACAGCAAGTGAGATTCACTGGAGACCAAGGACCAAAGGATCTAAGAGAGGAGGCTGAACTGGGACCACTTGAGAGAAACAACCCAGAGAAGGGATTGGTAGGGACGAAGCCTACAGCCCTAGAAGGAGAGGTTCTATGAGCACTTCTGGATGGCTGGAATAAGAGATGGGGCCAATGGTTGGAGAGTCATGCCAAAGAGATGAGCCATATAAGACAACAGCTGAGGGAATGCTGTAATCCTCAAGCTAAGTGGGGAATTGCAGTACCCCATCAGACGCCACCAGTGGAAGCAGCCCTAATAGAGGTAGGGACGGGAGGGAAAGGGGAACAGGCAAGCTCAAGGAGAGAGACCAATAGTCTGGTTCACCAGGACTGCACACAGGAGAGACAAGGCCAGAGATGAGCCTTAAGGAAAAAGGGTCAGTGGGACCCAGAAAAGAAAGTCAGGCCAAGAAACTAGAGACACAGGGAGGAGGATGATCACCTAAAGTGAGGGACAGGCTGGGGAGGAGACCCCAGATTTATGTGCAGAATATCCCAGGACAGGTCAAGTGGTGGACTTTAAGAAAGCTGGTTGAAGCAAAAGTCAGAGGTGTAGCCTATGTAAAAATCTATAAAGGGCCTAAAGGAAGACCCACCAGCTGAGGAAAGATTGAGTTTTGGGAGGAAGAAGATGCCCAGAGAGCACTGAGAAGACAGTGGGAGATCTAGGGAAGTCTTCAAGATCTACAGAGAGGCTATTAGGAGAAGCAAGCACCACCACCTCAGGAGAGTAGTATAAGAAGAGATAGTGGACCCTAGAAGGCAAGGGGCTCAACCAACTGAGAGTTCAGCCTACCAAGGTTGGCTAATGTGGGGGGACTGCCCGTGGTGGGGCAACTCCCAGGAAATCCCACGTGGTGCACCTTGGGGAAAAGGTGAGCAGGAGGCGCCTTAAAACCTCCGCCTCTATGCATATAAAGTGTTGGTGAGCCAAAAAAGAACCTAAAAGGACCAAGATGAAGGAGGCCAGAGGGACAAGAATGAAGACCGGCTCGGTGAGTCTGGGTCTTAAGGGGGAAGGTGTGTCGCAGAGCACTGAGGTTTCCTGCTCCTATGAAGGGAAAAACTGCTGGGGAAGGAGCCCTAGCAGGGAGGGACGAACCCAACTGTGGGTTGCCAGGGCAACCAGAGGAGGTCAGCTGACCAGAAGGGGCAGGGCCTGGCTCCCATATAAAGCCTAAGGGCTGAGGCCAGAGGCAGTTACCTGCCAGGGAGGAGGGAGCTCCCTGCCAGGAAAGGGAAGCGAAGCCTGAATGCAAGAACAGCATCTGTCACTGCGAGGGATGGAGTATTCCCTGGTAGGCTGGACTGTTGTTATGGCCGGGTGGCTTCCATTTATGTTATAGCCAAGTGGCTTACGTTTGTGGTGTTGTTTATAACTGGTGGTTTGGGTGAAGCTGTTAGGGGTTGGAGGAGGCCTCATAGGGGACTCACAGCAGACTGTGAGGACCCCAGCGCCAATGAGGGCGCAGCATTCAGGGTGCACAGACCCAGCCCCAGAGAGGGGCAGCTGAGAAGCCCCGGAGAGGGGCAGCATTGCTGAGAAGCCCCAGTGCGGGCACGGTGAGCCCCGGAGAGGGGCGGCATTACTGAGGAACCCCGGAGAGGGGGCACTGCTGCGAAGCCCCAGTGCAGGCACGGTGAGCCCTGAGAGAGGGCAGCATTACTGAGGAGTGCCAGAGAGGGCGTGGAGACAGAGAGAGAGAGAGAGAGAACAATGGCCGTTACACCTGCGAGCCTTGGGGCGTGGTACAGAGGTGGTAGGAACCACGCATAGCCCATAAGGCTGGGGTGTACGGAACACCCGAGACAGGAGAACCGTGGCCAAGAAGACAGAAGGCAGCCTCCCTATAGAGATATATAAAATCAATGTTGTGGCAGACGAGAATTGGAGGATGTTAATTGGTATCTTGACACAGTAAAGGCGGCAGCAGGGGAGAGCACAGCAACCCAGGCCGCCCTCCTGTTACACCCCCTCATGAAAGAGAACTGTCCTTTCTCTACAGCTACACTCCCCAGATTGTCCCATGAAACGTTCTTATAGTTGCATCAAGCCTAAGAAAAGGGGGGGGGGAAGAGTGATAGAGGAGGCGATTGTCCAGGAACAGTTTGGAATAATATAGTTAAACTTGATTTAAGATATATAACCTAAATAACTGCTGGAGAAAGATGGAATGGCTTCAAAATTGATTGGCATAGCTTTATTTGTTATAGATCAATATTGTTGGCCAATGAACCTATACAAACATGACTAGAATTCTACCAGAGACTTCAAGGAATGTTCTAAACCATGAAAGGAAACATTTTAAATGATTTAGGACCTGAGCCATAAAGGAAAAAATGGCATTTCATATCTTTTCGCCATCACAGTTACAAAGGTTCTATTTTTAGTTAAAGTGCCCCTCTCCCCTCCCACTCCCAGAGCACGTGTATAAATGCCCAAAGTGCACATAGCCTTTTTAAAACCCACTTCTGAAATTAGATGTTATAGTATAGGGGTCAGCAACAGATGGTTCATGGGTCAGATCCAGCCCATGCGGAACTTAGATCTAGGCATAAAAGTCTGATAGGGAGGGAGGAGGTATAAGGGGCTACATTAAAGCAGTGACTTAAAGCCTCCTGCTCTGTGTCATCACCACTGAATTTGTCATTCCTTGTTGGTGTTTGCTATGGTTTTAAGTGGCATTTGGCTCCCCACAAGAACATACTAGCAGTGCTGCTGCAGGCAGAAGAGGGTGCAGCAGGGGGGCAGCATCTGTGCCTGCTTGGGGTACAGGCCTGTGCTGGGCCGCTCTGCACCGCTATGCCTCTCCCTCCTGGACAGCACCCCACACTCTTGCATTTCCAGGACACTAGTTTTAATTCTCACCAGCCAGCCAGGACCAGCCTCCAAAATCCAAGACTGTCCCAGCTAAATCGGGACATGTGGTCACCCTAGCTATGATGTATATGCTCTCATCTTTATCTGGAAATCATTTCAAAGCCTATCAGGATTAGAATACAGTCAAGTTTTGTAAGTAAGAATACATTGGTGCTTTTGTTGTATATGGCTTCTAAGCAGATGTTGCTCTTATAGGGTCCTCTGAGTATAAAGTAGGGAACATTGCCAATAAGCAGCTGTTGCTCTTCCCAGATTATGCTACAGATGGATTTGATGTAAAGTCTAGAACTTGTCCATGCAGTCAAGTTCTTTCATCCCTTATTCAGCAGATGTATTTATTATAGACCTCTCTTTCTAAAAAAAGGCCTCAGGGTAGCTTATAATACAGAATACAAGGTTGCAGAAACAGAATGCAACAAGAGGAAGAAAGGGACCATGTTCTATAGAATACCATAAGAATAAGAGCATTTACCCAGGAAAAGGGTAACATAGGTTATAACGTCTCAGGCTCTTGGGATTCAAATTGGGATTCAAATGCATCTCCCACCAGTGGGTGTGTGTGTGTGTGTGTGTGTGTGTGTGTGTGTGTGTGTGTGTGTGTGTGTGTTTAACCTGATGGAACAGAAATGCCAGGTAAGTGTGCCAAACCACCAAACTCCACTCTTGCTACTTATGATCCATCCTTATTACCATCTTTACTTGAATCTTATATGACCCT
>NW_005843033.1:0-399 GCF_000455745.1 Alligator sinensis
CTTTACTAGCCGCCGCATCACATTGCAGGCTCATGTTCATTTTGTGGTCAATGATGACCCCCAAGTCTCTTTCTTCCATAGTGCTAGCCAACATAGCACTGCCGAGCCTATAAGGATGCTGCGGTTTTTTTTTTCCAAGGTGGAGAACCTTGCATTTATTGGCGTTGAACACCATCAGATTCTCCCACTTGCTGAGCCTGTCCAGGTCAGCCTGGATAACCTGCCTGTCCTCTGGTGTGGATGCTTTGCCCCAAAGTTTGGTGTCATCGGCGAAATTTGCCCGTCCGCTTCTGACTCCATTGTCCACATCATTAATGAAGATTTTGAACAGTATGGGTCCAAGGACAGAGCCTTGGGGGACCCCACTGGTCACAGGACACCACAATGAGTGACTTCCAT
>NW_005843033.1:419-24646 GCF_000455745.1 Alligator sinensis
GGATCGTGGAGGACCCCAGGCGACAATTGGCCAGTTTCTCCAAGAGGCGATCATGGGACACCAGATCGAAGGCTTTTTTGAAGTCAAGATATATGACATCAATCTCTTCTCCCTTGTCCAGGTCGTAGGTCACCTGGTCGTAGAAGGAAATGAGATTGGTCAAGCAAGACCTACCCGCAACAAACCCGTGCTGGCTATCCTTTAAGATGTTGGCGTCGGCCAGTCCATTAAGGATGGCCTCTTTAATAAACCTTTCTAAGATCTTCCCCGGGATAGAAGTCAGGCTGATGGGCCTATAGTTAGCCGGATCCACTTTCCTCCCTTTCTTGAAGATAGGCACCACATTGGCCTTCTTCCAGTCTTCGAGCACTACACCAGAGCGCCAAGAGTTTTCAAAGATCTGTGCTAGAGGCTGGGCTATGATGCTCACCAGCTCCTTGAGTACCCTGGGGTGAAGATTGTCAAGGCCAACTGACTTGAAGGTATCCAATTTGTATTGGAAAACCATCATGCAGTCATTCCAGACCTGAAATGGGGGTAGTCCTCTTGTACGTGAGTGGGCAGACAGGGGCAGGTGGAGAAAGACAGCTGAAGGGCAAGGGAAGGTAGTGAGGAGGTCCTGCCCCTCAAATTGCCCTGCTACTACAGGTTGCTGTCAGATACCTAGCAACTTCATTCACAGCAATTAAATCCCATTTAAATGAAAGATGAAGTAAGCAATGCAAGCCACCTTCCCTCAGGGCATAGCCAAGTGTTTGTTCTGACTTACCTATGTGTAAATGTCCCATTTGGTTGTGAAATAGGTTGGGGTGTCCTCTTTTGAGTGTCGCAAAAAGCTGCCTCATCCTGCACTGAAAGGCAGTACTGCACCCAACATGAGCAGCAGGCTGCAGTCTTATGGAAAAGGTGCTGTGCCACCTAGGAGCAAGTGTCCTGCAGGGCTGAGTCTGTGTGCCACTGGTGTGTTGCCATCTCTCATCCACCTCAAAAGTCTACACTCGCTGCTCCATGAATTTTATAGGCACTCAAGGGGCCAGACACCACCCTCCCCACCTGCCTTTTTCTGGTGTAAAAGAAAACCAGACAGTCTAGTGCTTGCCTGGTAAGTGCATGAAAATTTTGTGCCAAAACATGTGGGGCTTTTCATGGAAAAGTTTAGGGCCAAAAAAAAGTGCCTGAGTGCCCCATGCAACTTGTATTCAGGGAAAGGAAAGGGCACTGGGCTAGGGTAGAAGGTGATGCCTTTTGGAACCCCGGAGCCAGGGGAGAGGCAATACTTTGAGCACACTTCACCCAGTGCCCAAAGGGTGCCCCCCTCCTTTACCCAGCCTTGGGAGATGCTTGTCTACACTTGGGGAACCCTGCCTGGGGAGCGGGGGGGGTGGGGAGGTGTTTGGTGGCCAAAAAAAAGGGCCCAAGTGCACCATGCTTGGGGGTTAACTTTGCATGGAAAGATTTTCATGCCTCAGCCCCCTGAGCGCCCCATGCAACTTGCACCTAGAAAAAGTGTGGCAGAAGTGCTGCAGCTGGGCATTTCTTGTCCTAAAGCTCCACCTGTAAGGTAGGACTGAAAGGGCATGAGGGTAAAATTGTTCTGACATGCCCTCTAGCGCTTTTTACTAGTCATAGCGTAATGAGCCCTTATGTGGTAAATCATGTTCACGTTCTTATTTAGCCATCGTAAACTAAGAAAGAAAAATTAAACCAGGAACATTTTTAGCGACTAAGTGCCAAGTACATGTACAAGGGCCCATACAGTACATAGTTCAAGTGTTGTGTACCAGTTCACAAGTGTGGAAGAAAGTGACTCCTGTATTATATAATTATTGCAATATAGACAGAATTAGGAATAAATGTCCTGTAGTCTGCCCTTTTTCTAGTCTGGGGAGGAAAGTGATAAGAGCAGAAGCTTCATTCTCAAAAAAAATTACTTTTGTTTAACCCTATCTTGTAAATGAAAGTGGCCATTTGAAAAGGGAAGTGGGTAGTAACCTGGAACAAAATCAGAAATAGCAGCAGACCAAATAAAGAGGAGTTGAAATAAATTTATCTAAATTTGCTTAAAGAATACGATCCTTTAAAAGGGAAGAAAGCCATATCGCCTGCAGAGCAGAGAGGGGTTACAAGAGAGAACAGGTAAATTTGTAATTAGCAACAAAAATGTGTTAAGTCTGTGGTTTTTAGTATTCAGTATGCATTTTTATATACCCTTGTCTTCTGTTTTGGGTTTTTTCCCCCCTCTTTCTGGCAAGTGTTGGTTTTTTGTAATTATGTTAAGACAACCTACATATAGGGTTTTCTAATGGCTTATCCAATAAAATCATGATCAGACAAGTTAACTATGAAAAAAAACTAGACTTTATGGCACATGAGCTCCATATTTGATAAGTGGCAACTGAAAGGCTGTTTAGATGACTTTTCAACTTTCCAAGATATGCATATTTACAGTAACGTTTACTGTGCTGGAGCAAATGGTTATCATGAAAAAACAAAGAGGTTCTGAAACAAAGTTGTATTTTAAGTCTTGCTTGGGTTAGTGGGGGTGAAGTCTTAAAATGGGACCTGAGCTCTGGGAATCCATACTTACAAAGTGATTTTAAAAGGGAATACCACTCCTTTATTAAAGGAACTAATACTTTTGGCAGTGTGACCCTCCTGATCATTGTTCTAGTTCATGGAATTTTAAAGTTCTAATTAATCCAAAGTATCTAATCCAAAGTGTTTTCTGATATTGACCAGACAGGAAATGATGGGCCAGAATAGAGCCTGAGGTACTGATGGAGTCTCCCCTCGTTGGGTATGCTACAGTTTGGATCCAAACCTGTCTTCCCACACTTTCAGGAATGTATGGATTGTGTAGAACAGCAGTGCTAAAGCTTTTGGCCTCATGGGCCAGATGAGTGGCATGAGGCCAGTCCATGGGCTGGATCAAGCCCTGTGTGCCAAGATCAGGCCATGGGGCTCCCTCATGGCCTCCCACATTGGGTTTGGGTTCTGGGACTTGGCACCATCCTTGTTCAGGCATCTGATACCAGCATGCAGGACTGATCTCAGGGCTTGTGACTTTCCACAAGAATGGATAATAGACAGTGAGGCAGATGACACAGTGCTGTGGGCTGGATCTGGCCTGTGGACCAGCAGTTGAGCACCTCTGGCTTAGAAAAAATATAAAAGGAAGGACATACCATGCTTACTTGATGGTAGTTTATTGGCAATGTACTTAAATTTACATATGCATGTAGACTATTTATCAGAGGCATTGTGTTGAGGCATATACCCCATGCTGGTTCATTATTTCCTTTGATACAAAAACTGATCTACATAGTTCAGGGGTGGACAAAATGGCAGATCCATCTGGACTGGGCCTGCAGCTGCACTCCATTTCCAAGCCACCCCTACTCATGTCCTTGTGGCCAGCTTCCATGAAGACCCCAGTAGCAGTGGTACCATGATAGCAGGGGGCCAGGGTTTCCATAGAGACCAGCCTCAGTAATGACTGGCAGGGCTTATGACTGGGCAGGGAGCTGCTCTGGGGTCGGGGCTGGGATCTTGCAGTGGTGACATTGGTCTGGAGCTGGGGCAGAACCATGATCCTCTGTCTTCACACCCTTCCTTGGGTCATTTGGGCAGTGGATCACAGCCCTGTCCCTGCTTGGGATCACACTGTCACTGTCGCAAGATCCCAGCCTCTGAACAGCTCTTAGCCCACCTGTGTGCCCTTCCAGTGCTGCTGGGGCTGGTCTCTATGGAAACCCTGGTCCTGTGCTGTCATGGCACCGCTGCTACTGGGATCCCCATGGAAACTGGGGCTGCTGGAAAATGGAGTCTGGCATGGGCCTGATTGGGCCTGCAGGCTGGACTTTGCCCACCCCTGACCTCATTGCATATAGGGGGGCAGTTGTGGTCAGTTCTAGTTAAAGATGAGTTGCAGATGTGGGGGTCTTGATGAGATGGAGATGGAGGCAAGAAGCCTATGTGGCAGAGTAAATTTATAGGATTCTCTCTTGAGAGGGGAACATTGGGAAAAGGCTTTGAAGATGTAGAAGTCAAGTTAACTCCTATAGGGGAAAACATTTTCAAGGCCTGGAATGTGTCCTGTGAAAATTACCTTAGAGGAAAAGTAGAAAATAGTCCAAGGATACATCAAAGAGTGGTGGAACAGATCTTAGCAGCTTGCTTCATGGTCTCTGAAGTACAGAGTTTCTGGATTCCTGGAGCTGCTACTAAGGAAAGTGGTAAGAAAACACTGATCTACTAAGAAAATCCTATTGATAGCTTTGAGAAAAAGGAGGTAAAGGAGCAGTGGGCCTGGAATCCTGAGTTAAATGTCTGGTGTGAGGTTATTGGGTTATCATTTGTGGGAGTAGGCTACCGCAAAAAGAAGTGGAATTGAACATGACTCTGACTGGAGAGTTGAATTGCAAGAAGGGACAGACTACTACAAGGCTTGAAGGACTGTTACTAGGTGTATTGGAACTAGACTGCATGAGCCATAAGGTAGCATTAACATCTAAATGCATTTCTTCTTCATGGCCAGGTACAGACATTACACTTTTACTGGTATAAGTGATCGGAACCCAGTTTATAACCATAACAAAACAGAAATTTAGCAGGTCTAGATTGGTTTAATGTAGTTTAATGGCAGAATGTAGTCTAAGATTTGCCCTCTCTTTTGCCGCCCCCCCCCCCCCCCCCCCCAAGGGTGGATGCATGTTCTGTTCACTACCAATCTAAACTATGCCACTTACAGAAAACAATGTAACTTGGATCGATTTCATCTTGGACTTTATGAATGTCAGTACCTAAACCACAAGTTCCTTTTTCTCCTCAAGTGGCTTAAAATAAAGTGGGTAAGTCTAACCCATGTGGTCTTGTATCCTTTCTCAGGGGTTACTTTTTTGAAAAAAGAAAAACATCTTTATATTGTCTATATAAACAAAAAATGGTTTATAATGCATATGAAGCAATTTTCTTGCCCTAGAACCTCAGCACTATTTTGTACATTATGTTGATGGTTCAGAAGAAAGGAGCTGTTGGAAGCTTGTTCTCTAGCACAAATCTGATGGTTTAAAAAAAGTTTATGGGTTTTTTCCCCTATTCAATAAATGTTAGTAAGCATCATTATGTGTAGCTACTGCTGTTTGTATAGCTTACCTTTTTAGCTCGCAGGGTGTGGTGTACCAAACTTCTGGATTTCTGGAGTAAAGCTAAATACAGAATATTAAATGGAACTATTTTTTGGATCCAGACAGGGTCTGTCAGCCCTCTTCCTGAAAGAGGGATTGCTGTTATTGCTAAAAGTGCAAGTTATGCTGTAGTTTCAGATCCAGATGTCGTTTCTTGAATCCCTATAGTGTTGATATACAGTACTTCGGGTCTGCATAAATGATGTTTTACTGTAAGTGTCTCCATCTGAGTTAATATAGCATGGGTTCTGTTGAGTTTCTCAGTGTATTTTTTAGAATCAGCTAGTGAAACTGCATGAGTGAATGTAATAATTCAAAAGTGAAAAAAAGAAAAACATTTTTTTACCATAGTCTACTAAATTACAACAATGTGTTTTTTAGGTATCACGTTGCAAAAAAGTTGCATTTGACTTACAAATGGAGTTATAGCTCCCTCTTTTGGAAAATTTAAGGCATTGTCTGCTTTCAGAATAGATTTTTTGTTTGTTTGTTTGTTTTTTTGTTTTGTTTTTGTTTTTGTTCCTTTCATACCTTATTTTGATAAAAGCACATGGGTATTAAAATCTTCCTCAAAGATATTCACCATTGGAACATAGGCACATTCACCATTGGAACATAGGCTAATGGCTGAAAAAGTATATCTTTTATAGCACACAATTTATCAGGTAGAAAGACAGAAGACAATAATTTAAGCATTATAAAATGTCCATTATTTAAGGAAAATGCCTGTATAAGAGAAGTGCCTCTTGTATATCCAGTAACTATTATCTATAAAGCTAAACTGGTATCCTTTATCACATTATTATTACTATTAATATTAGTATTTATACTAGTATTATTCTTATTTACAAGAAATATGTTCATATGAGGCTTACGGTGGCAAGTTAGAGCTCAAGATTTAATTTGTCTATTTTGTATCTTTTGATTAAACTCTGGCTAGACAGATTAGAGGGTAATTTCAGTGAATTGGGTTTAGATTTGTGCAAATGTGTCAGCTTTTTTTTTTTTTTTTTGCCTGAATTTCAAATTACATAGAAGTGCAGGCTGACAAGAGCCAAGCTATTTTGCATTATAAATGAATAGACAAAAGGATTATTTTAAGAGTTAAACCCTGTTAACTTTTTAAATAGCACCTGATGGATTTCATATGCAGTTTCTGGCTAAAATGCCAACCTCCCTCATTGAGCTAAATCTTTAGGAAGTGGCAAGGGATGGATGCTCACTGGGCAGTCTTAGCAATAGGTGTTCTTTTTCTGATCCCTCCTTCTTCTTTCCAAAAGAATAAGATCACTATATGGGAAGTTGCTTTGTATCAGGAGAGTGTTTTATGATATAGCCAATACAACCTTGCTACTGGCTGGCTGGTTATTTCTCTCTGTGAGTAGCTAAATGTGTGCAGCGAGAGCTTGTTGCCTTTATCTAAAATTTAAGTGTTTTAAACCGAACCTTTTCCTGGGCTTTGGCAGGCAAGGTTGATATATTACCGAAGTATGGCAACAAAAGGGTAAAGTAGTAAGAAATCTATTTAATATAAGATGCCCCTGTTTCATGCCAGGGCTGTGTTGTTGGTCTCCCACCAACTGGCTTCAGACATGGATTCCTGATCTTGGATCTTAACACATCCAGATTTATTTTCAATCCTGATGTTTTTGCATCTGTTCTGCTTAATAGAATATAATGCTGTGGTACCCATACTTTTGTGATAATGGCTGAATACTTCATGTTTTGAGAGATTTTGTTTCCTTCAGTGGGTGCAGAGAGAACATCCCTACTCCAGCCTTCTTTGTAGGATTCTGTGAGGTTAGATGCTATGGGTTTGAACCCAACTTTCCCACTTCCTGGGTAAATACTATAACTATTTTGCTGTTTTACCAAAGGCAGTCAACATCAGTACCACCACCACCATCTCCACTTCTTCCTACTGTGGCTGAGCTTTTGATTAAAAGCAGTGCTGGTTGTGCTTTGAGCTAAACACAAAGTTATCAAGGGTGGATTAGATATGCTTGAGGAGCTCTACCGGAGGAGGTTCCCCATAGGATTTATACCCCAGACAACTTTTTTAAACCTAAGTGGATTTTGTTAGGAAATAGTCTCAGTTTAGGCAAGTTGGCAGTGCCTCTGGACATGTAGAGTAGCAGAATCTAAAGGCCTTGTTACATGGTAATTTAGGGCTGCTCCTGGAGCTCTTAACCCCTGAATAGTCCATATATTAACACCTAAAATTGGGTTTAAGAGTTTGTGGCTTAGTTATGCCACTCCAGGGCAGGATCATCTCTGATCTGTTACTTAACTCATGTTGCACTCAAGTGAAGCTGCTGTAGGCTACACCTTAGTGTAAACATGCCCTTTTCTGCTGGCCTGGATCAGGCCCACTGCCCCCCTTGCCCTTCCCAGCACCCCAGATTTCTGTCGGCCCTGCGTCCCCCCAGCTTACTTATGGCTGTATGCACTGTCTTTCCTGGTGGAGCAGGCAGGGAAGGCTAAACCTGCCTGTCTAGCTGCTGCTATTGCTGCTCTTGGGCAGGCTCAGCTCTGAGAAGAGCAGCAGCTCAGCAATGGCACCTGGGCAGGCAGACAGCTGGGAAGCTAGAAGTAGGTGGTGGGCACAGGAGAGAGCCCCAGGGTGGGGGCGGGGGGTGAACCAGGGAGTCCTGGGGGTGGGCAGGGGAGGGAGCCCCAGAGTCACAAGGGAAGCAAGGGAGCCTTTGGGGAGGCAGTTAGCAGGAGGACGTTGGAATGGGACAGGGGAGGGATGGGATTCTTACTTTTCAGTTCTCCAGGCCCCTGCTGGCTTAAAGTGTGATGGCTTCAAACTCAAGTTAGTGCTAACACCAGTGTCAGGTGTAACAAGGCCCTTTGTTCCTAGATGAACTTACTTGGTGAAGCTTAGGAGCCTCAGAGGTTGTAGGCATCTAAACAGTAAGGTGCTTGGTGTGTCTTTGCACAAAGTTGACTTTTCCGTAACTGTGTCAGTTTCTTCAACATAAAAATGATTCATTGTGCTACACCGTTATAATACCAGGACATCATGGAGAACATTTTTTTCATAAGAAAACTTAGCTGCTCTCTCCTCCTTCATTAATATAATCTGTGAAATGGAACAGGGGAGGAAGAATACTGTGATGTTTGTTTGTTTGTTTGTTTGTTTGTTTAATTCTCTGCAAACTTGGTATATAGTGATACCGAAAAAAGGAGAGGGAGAGCGAGAGTGAAAAAGAAAATCCATTTTGCTTGTTGCAATATCTAACAGACTTTCCAAAAAAACCCTGTTCCTACCAGTAGCCAAAAACATGGATTGTCTTTAAATCTAACTGTGCTTATTGTCAGTTCCCTTCTTTGGTGGTACATGCTTGCTAAGAATGAAGCCTAAATTGCTCTGGCTTTTGTATTCAGATAATCTTGTCTCATAAATGTACAAAAGTAAAACTAATGAAATACTATAAATTTTAGAATATAGAGATAATAGCTTCTTATTTACTGCCCTCGTAAATAAGTCATTGACATTTGCATATTTATATTAAAGCTGGGTCCACTCTATCATTATGCTAAATATTGTTAGTTTGTGATGGCCAATTTGTTTTAGTCACTGGCTAAAAAACCACATTTAGCAACAATCATTTCAAGTGATTTCAAGCTATAAAAGTAATGAAATAATAATACACAATGTTTCAGAACATTTAATTTATTGGCTTTTTTTCTTTTTTTCAAATCTCCAAGTCAGTTGTCTGCTTCCTGCCTCCCTCACTCATTATTAAAAACCACAGTACAATATGCAACAGATGTGCTGAATTGTACACATACAAATCTAAAATCCTGAAATTTGTAAAGTGTGTGTATGTATATATGTATGTATGTATGTATGTATATATCCTGAATGTAAGACAGTCCTTCAATAATTAGATTCCATATATGGAACTATACACTTGTTATAGTTTTCCAGGTATAGAATGTAATTATTGGAAGTTTACCTTGAATTTGTCTGCTTCCAACTGCTGCAGCAGGGAAAATAAATCTGGGGGCGTCAGGTGGCACCCTTGCACTCCCCCCTGTAGCTTTTTCCCCATAAAGTCCTTCCCTCTCTCCTTACTATCAGAACCTGCTGTCCCTGAGCACACGGACATGAGAAGTAAATTTGTAAATTGGCTTTGAAATAAACATGCCTATAATAATTTGTTTCATTCAAAATTGATACATTTAGCCTTTTTTTAAATGCCTGTAAGCTTTAGCAGCCGTACTCCATAAACACGCACTTTTAAACAACACTTATGGACCTACTTATATATAGCACAACCTATGCATGATATTAGTCCAAAGCTAAAAGTCATGATTTACCTTATAGCTCATTGGGCTGGGCCCCAGAAGTCAGCAGCATTTCAAGCCATAGTGACCCCACAGCTCAGGACTGGGGGGGGGGGGGGCCCTTTTCCCAAAGGACCCGGGGGGGGGTGTCCTTTTCCCAAAGGATCCATGGGCTAGTTAGCTCCCCACTCGTAACTCAAACTGCGTGTTCTTGTCTTGAGGCCTGCAAAAACGTATATGCAGATGCAACGCAGGGCAGTCTGATCTGGCTTCACTTCATGGAAGGCAGGGTCATACTAATCGTATGCGACAGGCTAAGAGTGGGGGTGACAGAAGGATTCTAGGTCAATGTTTGGGACCCTGATTGGTGATGTGTGCTAGACATTTAAGGTTGTTTAAGAAACAGTAATAATTGGAAATGGGAAAGAAGGCTTAGCACAGCTGTGGGAGTGAGTAGGAAGTCAAAATGTATTCAGTGTATTGGCTCACCATGACTTGAAGAGTCAATGCTGAAGGTGCCTGAACAAAATAGGCATCACATGTATCTTATTTAAATAGGCTTTGCTAATCTATTTTTATGGTGGGTTCCCTAGTATGGGCCATGTGCTTTAATTATGCTCAGCGTTGGCTTCATTTAATCAGCTTCATACTTGGTTTCCATTACTGAGCACATGCTGCTTTTGGCAGCAGCTTAATGATAGACTGTGCATATAACAAGGTTTTTATGTATATGAATGTAAAAGAGGAGCTTTTATGCCCATGCTGATTGAGGGGGCAGGGGAAACCTTGTATTGTATTCAAGTAAATTCAGTAACATGTTACAGACTTGTCCTCCATGAATCTGTCTGATCTCTTTGAACTTGGTTCCTATATTGTCTGCTTCAACAGCTTCTTGAGGGAACAAAAAAGAAAGTGAGGATGTGTACCAGTAGGGGCAAAGTTCAAAGGGAAGGAGATCCCTACAGAGAGATGAGATGCGTATGAGCATAGGTTGGGTGGGCCAGAGGGAAAACATCAGAGGCACCTTCATATTTCAGGAGAACACAGGTATTCTGTGAAATCTGGGTGAGAATATATTCTCTAAAGGGCATGCTATCAAAATTATTTATTGTTTTTAAAGCGGTGTTGATAGTATCTTCAATTATTTTTAGGCAGTGAAGCATTTGTAATCTATAATTTTTTTTTCATTGATGCACAAATTTAATCCTTGTCATAATAGTAATAGCATAATTGTACTGAGTTCTAATACTGGTAGGCACACATTCTGTGAGGTAATTTATATTTATTAAGGACTTCAATCACAAATTAGGTGGATTAGCAGAACCTTCAAACTTCAAGTGCTTATAGACTATCCTGTAAAATAGATGGCCTCATATTTTAATGAAACATGGAATGCAGCAACAACTGTTAGCTGTTCCCAGCTGGTTAATTCTTTTTTTGCAGAATATTCTCAGGACCTGGAGTCTCTTGGGAGATTGAGGAGTAGTTAACATGTTCGAATCTTACTTGTTTGTATGTTTTCTTTCTGGCATGTGATAAAATACCACATTTGTAGGATCCCAGTGTTGCAAAATCTTATCATTTTGTTGCAAGTCAAATAATATTTACCATTTTTTTTCCTTAAAGATTTAGCTCCTTGAGTCAAGCGATTACACCAATCTCAGCTTTTATTACTTAAAAATAAAACGAACAACATCCAGATCCAGCTTGATTATGGAAAAAAAACCTTGAAAATATATGTGCACCTAAAGCTTTGGGAAATAGAGAGTAAATTGCCCTCGTTCTTATAAATCAAGGATGGTGATGCTGCAGTGAGGGTAGTAAGAGTTAAGTGAGGTTAGTGCACAAATGACTGTAGATGCCTGGGCACAACAAGTACTTAATCACAACATTGACTGAACTAGACAACATGGGAGATGGTCTCATGCATCCTCTGCTTTGCAAATTTTTCTTGCCCCAAGATATGCCATTGCTATTCAAAAAGGCATATATCTTTCTTATCTTGCTGCTTACTCCATTGCTGCCTACTTCAAGGTTTAAAGACTTCCAGACCTCTGTACAATTAGCTTGGTAGGTTGTGTGTCATCAAGTCCTTGAAGTACTTTCTTGAGTAGCACTTCCTTTTCCCATGCTTCAGTGATCTATATAGAACTTCTTGGACATTCATGCATCGTGTATTCAAGCCACATGTCGGGCCTACTGTAGCTTGGCCTTCTATATTAATGGCTCAGTGGAAATGCAGTCAGCACCCTGTAGTAGTTCTTCATCGGTCAGCCTTCCTTCATTGATCAGGAGGTAAATAAAAACCTGATTTAAGTCATATTTTTTAATGCTTAAGGCTGCCAATATGTGGTATGGCTCGCCCAGGTTTTTATTAATTTGATCTACCACTGTTGGTCTCTCCATGTTAATTACTTTTATGTTCAGAGCCTAACTTAATATTACAACTTTAACCATACCCTGATGTACAAATTCCTGATTTATTTTGTCAGCAACTTTTCAGATTGATCTCAGATTCTGTTTTTTAGCAAGCTTTTTAAGAAGCTGGCTAAAATTCATGGCTGTTTGCCAACTTCTGTAGACTGACAGCTGACACTTCTCTTGGTACAGAACATTTGGTTCAGTGGCCTACCAGTCTGCTATCACCTCTCTTTGACAGTAGTGCTAAAGCAAAATCACGAGTCAGACCCCAAGTATTCTGTAGTCAGAAATTTAAAATATTTTAAAAAGTGTACATACTATATTTGGATTCATCATCTAATTTTGATAGTGGACAATGGAATACAAAACTGTGCTACAGGGATTATATCCTCCTTGCAAGTGTATAACAAGTCAGTTCCAGTATTTACACCAGGAATTCCAGCTGAAGGAGTTGAATGGGACTTGTGTTCCCTTGCTCAAGCATCATGGGACAGACTCGATGCTAAAGGGGTTTATATTCTGAGGCAAAGTATAGCAGTGAGGTGCTTAAGTTAGAGCTGGATTTAAGAATAAATAAACACATCTCTTTCATGTAACCTGGGAACAACTTTTATTCCCTGCTGATTTGCACAGGATTGAGACTAGTATCTTGCAGATGAAAAGCTCTGCAGTTTATTAGCGATGCCCTCAGGCATGCAGTCCCCCATAAGCATTAATGTCACACCTTTTGAGAACATAGCTTGCTTTCTGGAAAGCTAAGATGATGAAATGAAATTCTAACCTTTTTTAGAACTTAGAGGCAGGGTTTTTTACTCCCTGGGCATACAAGTAAAATCTCTAATATGTGGTCTGTATTGAATACACCGTTGTAGCCTATTAATGGAACAGCTCTCATTATCCACTTAAAAAAACCGAATAACACATTCGAATTTATTTCTAAGTACAATTTTTCAGTATAGAATCATATGCATGCTCACCCATGAATGTTCATACTAACTGGTGGGTGGGTACATGTGTGTGTATGCTCATGTGCATGCACATGTGTGAGGCGAGGGGGATGTATAATTTTGATCATACTACAAAGTCTGTGTAGTTTGTGTTAACAGTTCTGATCTACTGCACCTTTTTTACTATGTAGCTGGGGGCATTTTGGGATTTCCCACACCCGCTTTGCATGTGTACACTCCCAAAACACAGGTTCCACCATTTCGTTTTTTCCCCACATCTCTCCCTTGGGCAGTTTAATAAGCTTGTTGAGCTCCATGTGTGTTGCACCTGTTTCACCGGCAAGATATTTTTACAACCATCCATGCTAGGTCAGCATGTTTCCCTTTTAGTTGTTTACCTGCCACCACTCCCCACATCTTCTTCACTTGTCTTTCTGTGAAGTTTGATACTGGCACCATACTGTCTCTTTCCCCTTGAGAGCATACTGTCTCTGTCCCTTACCACTTTCATCAATTTCTTATGATCTTCCAGGACCTTCAGCCCTATTTTCCCCATCTTATATCTTTGCATGAAACCTTCCTTTCTTATATAACGAATCAGTGTTTGCCATGCCCATAGATTCTTTGAAGAGGTTTGGTATACATCCCATTTCCTAAAAAATGCAGCTCTCTGAAATCAGATGATGCGTGCTGCTTTCCCCGCTCCCTCCTTTACTGCCTTGCACACCGTGCTTACATATTTCACATAGATGAGCAATCCCAAGTCCAGCAGTCTGCATCCTCCCATCTCTCTTTGTACCTTAGAGCTTTAGCCAACCTTTTTCTTTTGGCATTCCAGAAGACGCACACATTTCCCTCTGTAATTTTCCTATCTGCTGCCATGTCCATGAGAATAATTCATGGATTGTTAGGGGCTGGAAGGGACCTCACAAGATCATTGGGTCCAGCCCCTCTGCACTTGGCAGGAAAGACAACTGAGAATACAATTCTCATATATAGAATAACTGACTTTAACCGCCACCACTTTTCTGGCAAAGAACAGTGTCTGTCTGAACTGTAACCAAACTATTTCTTGAATCCTTGCCTTTAACTTTTCCTATGCTGTATTATGTTTCCCCTCAACATGCATCAGGATCCCTAGCACTCTGATTTCTCTCTGTTTTTATTTGAAGGTCCAGCTTCTCAAAGTCCCTCTAGTTCCCCACTTCTGTTACGGTGCTTTTCAATCTATGTAGTTTAGCCCCCATAGATTCTCCATATTCTGATGTATGTTTTTAGCACCCTTTCTGTTGAAAGACTGTCTGTTACTGCTACATTTATATCATCCATGTATAATATGCATGTTACTTCTGCTCCTGGTATCTTTACTCCGCTTATGACCTTGTTTTTTTCTTATTCTTTGTGCTAACAGTTACAGACTTCACACAAATAGTAGTGGTGATGGGGCACCCTTGTCTCACCCCTGTATAGATTTTAAAAGCCCTGCTTAGATTCCCATAAATTTGGACTTTCTACTTCTCTATACAACAACCTGAATTTCTCTGGGAACCCCTTTTTCACTAGCACTTGGAATATGTAAGCATAATCCACTCTGTCATATGCTTTTTTTAAATCTAGGTTTGCTATAACTGTGTGTGTGTTCCTCTCTTGGATGTGGGACAGTGCATCTCTTTTCCTGTCTATTTCCTTCTTCTGATATAACTCTTCATAAAATCTTCTCATTGCCTCCAACACCACTTCCTGCTTTCTCCCCTGGGTACCACCTTTTCCCTTCACTGCTTTTAGGTTTCTTTTTGCTGTCTTCACTCTAGCCAAAAAGTATCTGGACCACTCTTGCTTTTCTCCTACCCAAGGTGCTTGTGCTAAAAACATTTTCTCACTCATCTTTCCTTTTAAACCAGCTTTCTAGCTCTTGCCTTGTTTCTTCTAGCTCTTCTTGTACCTGTCTTCCTTCTGCAGCTTCCTTTAGCAGCTCTTTTCTTGGCTCCTTTCTTTGCATCTCTCTCAGTGCTTTCGTTCTTTTCGCCACGGTCATTAACCTTCCTTCCTGACAAATTCCCCTGTCCTTTTCTTTACCATCATCCACCATTCTCTGGTTCTTAAAATATTTTTTCAGTGTTCGCCACCCCTCATACTGTCTCATGTACACTTGACATATTTCCTCATCTTGTAGGACTTGCACATTTTAACTTCCACACTCCCCTTCCTCCTACAGGGATCCTACAACACTCAATTCTGCCTTCAGCATCCGGAGATAACTAAATGCCACAATTACAAATGTTCTTCCTTATTTCTCTTTCTTTTAATACAAACACAAAGTGAATTCTTGATTCTTTCCACTGTGGTCAGTTCTAGTGAAAGCTCTTAGTGACACTTCTTCTATTATATTTGCTAATGATCTGGATGGACTGTCTAAAGTTCCACCACCACCTTCCCCTGTTCTATCACCTGCATCTATTATGTAATTGAAATCCCCCACTACTATCCAGTCTCTCTCGCACCATGTAAACTGCTAGCTGTTAAAGCAGAGCCTTCCTCATCCCTTGCTCATATGGTGCAAACTTATACATTGACAATTTTTAATTCTGTTCCCATGACTAATAATATAATTTGCTGTAGTCTGCCACTGATCATGTCTTCCTCCTGCTCTGTTTTCTCTGCTGTATTCTTTTTCAGTCATTTTGTTTTCATTTGTGTCTGACTACCAGGATGGCCCCCATCTCCACTTTTGCTCAAAGCAATTATAATCCCTTTCCCCTGGTATCCCACATTCTTGTGGGCAGCTTATGTCTGCCCTTGTTTTAACATTGGTTTGATCTATTCCCATCTTTTGCTTGTTAGTTCATTTCTGACATTAATAGATGCTATAATCCATGACGTTGTGTTTGTTGTAAAGCATGCACCTCTCCCCTTAAGGTTCACTGGCACTGCTGCTCACTGGTTGACTCTTCCTCCTCCCCCACTCATGCCTATCACTTCTGCAAGCTACCTGACTGCTTTTGCATTGAGGAAGGCTTCAATTTCCCTGCCTCCCCACCTCCTCCTGCCTCTAGCTCACCACTCTGGGCTGGAGCCCAGGGGAGCTAATGTCAGGAAGCCGCTCTTTGGCTCTGACTTAGTCCCCTTCTCTCATGTTTCTTTCCCTTAATTTTCTTCCCCGGTGTTTTTCTTCCTTTTCTGTCTGACCCATAGGCTCTTCTATTTGTTTCACCTCCCTTTCTTCTGCTTTGTTTGATTTCTTCTTTCTCCCCCTCCTCCACCTCCATGTCTGGCCTCTCTCCCACTCCCCTTCTGTTTCTTTTTGAGCTGCGTCAATTACAGATATTTATTACATTCCCCACTTCCTCCTTTCTTTCCTCCTGTGGGGTCTCGCCCATCATTTCTACTTCACTTGACCGTCCTCTTCTCCCCCAGTGTACCTTTCTAATTCATGCTATTCCTCAGGGGGTCTGACTTTGCTTGCATAGGCTTTAGGACACCTGCAGAATAAGTGTTCCCCTCCCATAGCTAGTGTATTTTAGGAACTCCTGGCACTCTGCAGCTCTTCCCTTTACATCTGTAACACGCCATTAGGTAACAGTGCGTGGGTAGGTGCCCATCCTTGCTGCATTGCTTTGGTTATACATGGTATATTATAAAACTCTGGTGGGGCCCCAACTGGACCACAGGTGGGAGGTGCTTCACCCCAACTGAGTTCCACTTGTTTGCTCTAAATACAGCTTGTGCCCTCCATAACCCCATCCAAAAACCATATTCATCCTGCACTCTCTCTACACGCATTACTGTTTGCATGTGTAATTACACCCACTTCCTATGTCTTCTGGTTCTAATAATTCCGTGTACATTCTTAGCTCAATCACTCATTCCCTTGACTTTTCTCCTACTATAAACTTTATGCCTCTTAATTCCTCTTCCCACATTCCTTGATATGTTTCTTCCAAAAATTTTCATACCCTTCACTCTTCCAGTAAGTAAACTCCCAAGACTTTCTGTTTTGGAAGACAATCAGGCTGGTGAGATGTTCTGCTTACACCTTCAATATCTCAGTATCTCAAACAGTTCCTTTTCTGTGAAATTATTCTGTTCATCATCAATCTTGTCTGCATTCCATCACCAGTTGATATTGCTTTTATCTGCAGTCTCCGATCCTCCCTGACATCTCTCAGTGTATCTTCTGTTTCTTCCTGCCATGATGTGGAAGGGGGGAGGATAGAAGTTGAGGGGGAAAAGGGGAAGGGAGCTGCCTGAGACTCCCAGATTTATTTTCCTGATGTAGAAATGGGAGGGGGACAATTCAAGGTAAACCTCAATAATTAGATTCTATACCTGGAAAATTTAAAGGAATTTATAAATATTCCATATATGGAATCTAATTATTGGAGGGTTGTCTTATATTCAGGGTCCACATATTTGAGTAAATAGATTTCTGATTTTATATAGATACATATAAATAAATACAAGTTTTCTGTGTGCTGAAAAGGACAGGGCAGAATATCAAGTGGGGGAAAAATGCTGCCTTGTTGGACTGTCCAACTTTACATTAGGATTTATTATAAGCACATATTTTGAGATCATTGATGTTATTCCAATATCACAATAGTGGATTGTCTTTCTTATTCTCTCCCTAGTCAACCCTCCCTTTTAAAAGAACTTTAGGGCCTCTAGACAAATACGGCTATGACCTGGATACCTGAGGGCTAAGTAGACATTTGGGGGCATTTGGGGAGGTTAAATTGATTTAAAGTGGCTGCCCAATATCAGGTAAGTCAGGTTGGGGGGACTAATGGGGAGATTGGAGGTCTGCTGGAGGATGGGTGAGGCATGACCCATGAAGGGGAGAGGCAGGGAAGACTCATGAATGGGATGGGATGCCTCCCCAGCAAGCCTACATCTCTATCCTTCCCACCCCTTCTCCCCACCGGGGCTTACTTGTTGGCTCCGGCAGTGACGAACACTGATAAAAGTGGCTGAACATGGAGCAGCTTCTGCGATGGGGGTTGAAACTGCTGGTTACGGGGAGAGAAGCAAGGGGCCAGAGGGGTAAAAAATAAATCAGTGCAAGGGAAGGGGGATGTGAAAAGAGCAGCCCCAGGGCTGCAGCCAGTGACTGGATTTTCCCAGCCCCAGGGCTGCCCAAGGGAAGTGGACAGAAGTTCCATGCACCTGTTTGGCCTAAACCAAATGAGTCTGATACTACATCAATCCAAATTTATCTTAAACTGGGTTCTGCAATGTTTAGACTAATTTCTATGCATAGAACTTCTTTATAGTCACAGGTGTAGATGGATTGCCGGTCACTGAGACCGGGATCTGTAAGTGTAAGGTCAGCACCAGGACAAGCTAAGTTTAAGTTTAAATCAGGTGGCCCTATTTAACCTTCCCAATTTTTAGCTTAGAAGTCTCTCTTTAATTTACTGTGAAGGCTAGAAATATATTTTAGGGATATTTAGAAATAGATATATTTAGAAATATATTTTAAATATATTGCATTTTATACAATAATATTCTTTGGAACTATTTTTGTCATCAGTGCATCACTAGAGATTTTTAAAAGATCATTAGGGGTTTTCTGCATAGCACTCTGTCAGCAGTCTTCCAGCTGTCTTTTTGATCTCTTGCATCGCTATATAAAGGGGTCAGTTGAGATTTATGTCTGAACTCCCAGACCAAAGGTAAAAATTGAATTAATATTTTTTAATGTAATGCTAATCATCTGGGAATGAAAAATATTTTTTACATTTTTCCGTTTACTGATAATTTATGGCTTGTAAGCAGGACAAACTACTCTTCCTCCTACCCCACCCCCTGCTGTGATTTGTTTCATAATTTTTTTTTTGTATGATGTTGAACTGTTTTGATCCGTCATAGATGGCTGAGTTGAAATGGTATGAAGATGAGTGTTGTGTGCTTGTAGTTTTTGATTGAATTAAAAAAATTCGGGTATAAGGCACGTTGTGTATACTATAAATATATTAACTCTTTGTAATCGCATTTGTTTTAATTACCTATAAGTTATGTGTACTTAGTATAATTGTAGATTAGACCTATGATTTAATTTTTAAATAATTTTCTAGGAAACTGAAATCATTGTCTTTTAAAATCATATTTTTATTGAAGGTTTGTGCAATAAACATGTATGAGTAGATTATATTGGTAACACCCACAACCTACTAGGCACTTCGTTGATCTTTTCTTAACCTAGGGCGATCTAATTGGCAAACTGTGGGCGACAAGTAGTCTGTGAGGTGGCTAATTTGTGGCCCCTGGGTTCCCACCTAGCCACCACTCTGGACCCAATGCTTTGGCTGCAGAAGCAGCCAGGGCCTCTGGCTTCCTTTTCATGCCCCCATTGCAGCACAAGGCAATGGAGCTGAGAGTGAAGTCAGCATGCAGTGCAGCATGTTGCGGGTGGGTGCATTCAGTGTTGCAATCTAGGTCTAAGTTAAGATGGCCAAAAAGTCTGAGGTTGAATCAATTTAGCCTTTGCAGGTTAGTCTAAGCTGCATAGATTGAAGCAATAAGCAAGTGAACAGATATTCATTTTTGATTCTGGAAATGCAGCCACATGCCTGTAGTGGCCCAGGCCAAGTTGGGGAGGGGGGGGAAGGGTACTAGAGCATGCCTCCCTGCTCAGTTAGAGCTGACAGCTTGGGCCAAGGCTAGCCTGGCCACCCTGCAAGGGGGGTTTGTGGGGGAGGTGCAAAGCATTCTGGAGGCTGTGGGACTGAGTTAACTTGAATCTGGAGGGGATCTGGGACAGAAGTTCAATAACCCAATTTAACCTAAATCGGTTAAATCTGACACTATAGCCATCCAGGTGTGTTAAACTAGATTCAGCCGTTTTGAAAGTGGTTTATGTGCACGGTATGCAGGTTGTAGCCCTATTGGTATAGAGGAAAAGGCAATCGGGACTCAGAGAGGATATCTTTTATTAGGCCAACAAGATTTTTCCAAAAAAGGTCTTTAATTGCAAGCTTTCACGCACAAATACCCTTCATCAGGCACTGAAGAAAAGATTGTAAAAGTTCTTGTGCCCAAAAGCTTGCAATTAAATATTTTTTTTGCAAAAATCTTGTTGGTCTAATAAAAGATATCGTCTCTACTATGGGTCCTGATTTGTGTTCATGTGCATTGAAGTTCAGTTATGTTACAGATTTGAACTCCATTTCTGATCATTTGTACCAGTTTGTGTAATTTCTGTCCCTAGTCTAGAAAGCCTGTGTCTTGTGCTGGTTTGGCATCCAACCACTGTGAATTTGACAGACATTCCTTCATCCTTTAAAGCTTTTTTTGGGTTATTATTTGTATTGAAGAAGTTTTAAGTGGTATATGTAGCTGAAGAACTGAATAGGTGTTGCAATCTTTTGTTTTGTACCATAAGATACATTTCATTTTTAGCTTTTTTTTTTTTTTTTTTTTCTGGAATATTTAATTTGTCATGTTCGAAAATTAGTCATTTGTGTTCTGCCCTCATTTTCTTTTTATAACCTCACATGTTTTAGGCATGCATTTGTCATTGAGTAATGTATGGTATGAGGAAGCTGAGAACTGGTTGTAGGAATGAGCTGAGTTTTTATCGATTAGTTTCAGAAACGAAAAAGGTGAGCGGAGTGCACATGCAATATGGTTTAGAGTGAAGAATTCTACTTAAACCTGGATGCATTTCTGGGAGTGCATATATAGAGACTATATATTGAACTATTTATTTCAATAAGTAATTAATTAAAAGCTATGAACATGTGCCTGTTTAAATAGGGGCTTATATTTTTGCTTTTAAAAATATATTTGTTCCTGAATATGCACTATTTTAATTTCCGACATCTTAAAATAGGATTTAATATAGCCTCCTTTTAAGAGTAACCTAGCATAAAAACATGCCAATAGCTGTACTAATGGTGGATGAGAATCTTAGTTTATGAAGGTCTTTGGACAGTACCCACTTCAAACTCAAAATTCATTCACCTGTTTCAGAGTTCATAGACTGGAAGGGAATTAATAGTATTTTAGTGGCTCTAGCCAGAGATCTGGACAACACCTATGAGAAATTAACTCCTGAATCTAGCCTTCCATTATTCTGGATTGGGCAAAATCTGCCCTGAGTCTACAACTCTGGGTTCTTGTGGATTGATTTTACCAAAATATACCGTAGAGGGAGGTACTGTAATATACTTTCCTTAAGGGACAAGTTTTCCTTTTATACAGGGTTCCTGGGTAAATGAATGGGGACTGAGTTGAATCCACCTCTACTCACCTTGAAGAACATTGGATTCTTATACTGAATAGTAAAATCATCTATATCTAGTCAGATTTTAGGGTGTCTATAAAATATGCAGTTAATGTGAAACATCTATTTATCATATTTTCTCACATACAGCACACCCCCAAATGAAATATACACCTTTTTTTTTTTCAGAAGGAAGAATACAAGAAAAAAGATCTTTCTTTGTGACACTCTGGCAGGGGAAGAGGATGGGTAGTAAAAGAGAGAGTGTCCACAAGTAGCAGCTAGAAAGCCCTTAGAACAGCATGGGTACATATAGTTAAGGTTTTTTCCCCAGGTGTGTTACTTTGCATTTGTCAACAATGAAGTTCATCTACCATTTCTGGCCCTATCACTGAGTTTGAAATCTTTCTGCAGCTCAGGACTTGACTTCTTGGAATCATTTAGTATTGTCTGTGGACTTGGAGATTTCATTGTGCACCTCCACATGCTGCATGTGCAGCATTAGTTTTTCACCTGGCAGAGGCCTGGAAGTATAGTTACTATCTTTCTTCAATTTGAACGTGCACCCTAATTTTCAGCAGCTTAAATTTTGGGGGAAAAGGTAGGTGTTGTATGCAAGAAAATATGGTAGGAAGGAAGTATTTTATTCTATTCTAAGTCTATTTTATGAATACTTCCAAAATTTAACTCTACATGGAATTAATTTGATGTTAAGGTGACTTTTGTGGTTAACAAGTTATCAGCTGCTTCTGAGAAAGGTGTATTGTTTTCCAGTTTGTAACAGATTTGAAAATGTGTGTTTGTGACTAATTTAATCCTATAGATTGAACTTGTTTAAAAAAAAGAAAAGAAAAAGCTATATTCCAATGGAACAGACAGCAGACATTTCCTCACTTGAAGTGTTACAATCATCCCTATCTATTGCATTCTCCAGTACACCACATCTCTTGTCAAGAATGTGCTTCAACTTTAATTCAATCTCTGTCTTATATGGGGCTCTCTATCACTGCAACATTTTATTTATTTAAGCAATTTTATAATTTTGGTTTAAATCCAAAAAGGATTTTTCTATTAGCTGCAGCACTGTAATGTGTATATGCTTGAAATTAGAGGACATACATATACCTTTCCTGGATAGTCCTAAAATTTAAGTTAGCTGGGTCCCATATCTTGTGTTGAGAATGTATAAGAACTATATAGCTGTGCTCTTCAGAGAATGAAAATTGTACCCTACATTCAACTGTCATTCATATCTTAGGGAATAAGTCTCCTATTCAAAAGCATAGGAAAATTAACTACAGTGTTTAAGTCAGTAGGAACAACTTGTAGTTTTATACTAAACTGTCAAGAAAACAGTGTATTAGGGTGCCTGTGCACAAGTGCAGCAGCTGCTCTGATGCAGTGTATTTATAGCATGAGAGAGCAGATGCAATTAATCGAGTCTGCTGGAGCATGGTAATTACCGTGTTCCAGCAGCCTCCTGTGTCTCTTGTATCAGCATCCCTGCACTTCAAAATGGCAGCGGGGGTGCTTGAACTAAAGCTCGTTCAATGACACAGGTTACAGGGTAGACACAGCAGTGACATTTTAAACTCTAGATTTCTCAACCTTCATTGCCAGTAGAAGCTTGGCTCAGAGAGCTGTAAACATCCAAATATGAGAGTGGCTTCCTCTAGTGAGAATGAGGCAACTAAAAAATACCAATGTTGTTTTGGCATATCTTGAGGACGGTATCCTTCTTGTTAAATGCTAAACTCTTAATTAAACAAAGGAGGGCATTACTTCTGTGAGAATTCAGCCCAGGGAAAGGATTTTCAAGGTGGTAGGCAACTCCAAGTAGGATGCTTGCTTGCAGCCCAGCACTACCCCACTGCTAGAGCATTCTGATTAGAACATGGAGTCAATCGAGTCTTCTCTGACGTGTTCTAATTAAAACGCATTGGAGCACATGTATAGGCAGCCAAAGTTGTAACTTACATACATACGCATACACAGAGCTTAGCTGTTACACCAGGGGTGGGCAATTATTTCAGGTGGAGGGCCACTTACCGAGTTTTTGTGAACTGTTGAGGGGCTGCATAGGTAGCCCCACCCCTTTACAGATGCCCTGCACCTGGCTGCCATATTGGGCCGGAAGTCCTGCTCCAAACCCCTGATCTTTGTCACCAGAAGTCCTTCCCCTTGCCCCAGAAGTACTCCTTTTGGGAGTGAGGGTGCTTCCATCTTGAAACCAGAAAAAACCTCCAAATCAGATACTAAAAAAAATAAAATAAAACATCTACTATAATTTATTTTAATTTTATTTTTAAGTGTTTTGTACTGATTTGTGTGTTTAAAAAGCGTATCTAGAGCTGATTGCATAGTAGCCCCAAATACAGTCCTACTGTATATTGTGTGTGGGCAGTCAGGGGGTGTGGTATGGTGGGTGGGTGTGAAGTGGGGTGGGGTATGTTGTTGGGGTGGGGGCTGTGGGAGGGTGTGTGGCTATGGTGGATGGGGTGGGAGAGAGAGAGATGGGGCCAGGCTGCTGGCTCCATCACGTGCAGCTGTCACGGACTGCATGTGAGCCTCACGCGATGCAGCCAGGCAATCACTGCAGGCTCCGTAGTACTGCTGCCACATCCTGGGTCCCCACCGTCCCCAGGGCACCTGCACAGGCTCTGTGCTCCTGCCCGCTACCACCACTACCCCACCATTTCCTTGCTTTCAGTCTCACACACTTGCCTGCCGCTGCTCCCCAACAGCTACTTCTGCCACCATAGCTCCCACTGTTCCCTATGCTGTTGCCACTCCCCGCACTGCATGCTGCTTCCCGTGGGCCCCCACCGCTCCCCACATCACTCCCCTCACTGCTGCCACTTCCTTCCACCCCTTCCTCACCCATTACTTCTGGCTTTGCTTCCAGCCCAGCCTAGCAAGCACCATGTGACTCCCAGCTGCTGGGTGGTGTGTAGCGGTTTCCCTCCCTCCCTCTGTCCAATCTTTTCTTATTTTCTACTCTGACAGAGGGAGGGTGGGTGGGAAACAGCTTCAGGGTCATGAGGTGAGAAGCTTCAGAGGCTTCCAGTTGCGGGGGGTATGGGGCTGGGGGCAGGGTGGAGCCCGGCAGGCCTTGCTGCTCAGTCACTGGGGCCTTCCACTGGGTCCCCC
>NW_005843033.1:24656-32876 GCF_000455745.1 Alligator sinensis
ACTGGCTGTCATCTTTGACAGGCAGCCAGGGGAAGATAAAAAATAGTTTTCTAAAATTTTGGGGGGCCCCACGGCTGGATAGAATGGCCTGCTGGGCTGGATCCAGTCTGCGGGTCCTATTTTGCCTGCCCCTGTGTTATGCACTCTCAGGCCCTATGTTTTCAGTGAGAACTGTATTGATTCCGTACTTCCCTTGGAGATTTTCTCCTCTCCAGGGTACTCCTCCTTTTATCAAGGTAACGGGTGATACTTTACTATATGAGTGTTGACCGTCGAGCAGTGATCCTAGTCTGTGGCTGAATCCCAAAGTGATTGCTGGGGAGCCTCGTCACACCCAGGATACACACACGACTCCAAGCATTCCACAGACACTAGACCGTCACAAAACACCTTTAATCTCTCACAGTCTTAAACTCACTAGACTCGCACCTCACACACAAGAACTCTCACACGCTAACACACCAGTCTCACAGAAGCAGATGCATTCACCACACACACAAACCCTAAAGCAAAACTCATGCCCCTTTTATATTCTCAAATCACACTATGTTCTCAATTCTATCATATCTTTAGGGCACGTCACTCAATTGCTCATCCAACTGGTACATCTGTCAATTAGCACACTGAAACAAACTTATCAGTCTTCACACTTCAGACCAATCATCATTCACTTTGCCTCAAGAGGTAGTGATCACCTTTTTGGTGCCAAAATTCTTGTTACAATGTTTTCACCATGCATGCTTAATATATGCAACTAGGTCAGTACTTGCTCATAGGTGGAAAGTTCACTGGTTCTCGAACCTTCAGTACCATGATCTACTGCACATGTGCAGGACTCAAGCTTCTTACCATTCCGTCACTTTTGGATAGGCCAGGGCATGTAGCACCACGTACTCTACATTTTTTAAATGTAAAGAATGGGTTGTACTAATAAATGCCAAGGAGATGCAGAAATTAAATGTAATGGATAGTATTGGACAGGTTTTTTTGTTTTTGTTTTTTTTACAAGAGCTGTTATGTTTGACACAGAATCATTATTGGACCATTTTACAGGATGCCCTGTAAAAGCATTGCTCCTTCTGTTATGTTAGTGCTGCCACATTAAGTTTTTTATTAAGACTAATGCTAAAGGTGTATTTATCCCAAAGGATCACTTGGAGCATTATACACACCTATCTACTGGGAATTGATTTAATCACCACTAAACGGTACTGTCAATGAGATGGAATGCAGCAGATGTTTAGAGAATACTACACAGCTATTCAGGAAATTTTCAAAAAAGAACTATGTCCAGCTAAAATTAATAAAGGACCTGAGAGACTTGCCAGGGCCTTTCTTTCCCTGAATCTTTTCCTGAATCTGAGAGGAAGTTGTTTTCTGTGTACTAAGGGAACCAAATTAAGACCTTTCCTTCAGTTACTAACATAAATTCAGTGTCACCAGTGTTAGTAGCATCTGTAGCCCATATGTAGATTGGTTGCTGTGGTGTTAAAAATGCCATTAACCAACAATGGATATCTGCTGCCCCAGTCAAAATGGTAGTATTAAGACTCAACACTGTTGTCAATTTTAGACATGTTCAGTGGATACCCTGTAACTGCTTAAATATTTAGGTTTTCATTATTGATGATAATCGTGCAGCTGAACCAGATGCATCAAAAGTTGGAATTATTTAGAAAGGGTCTCTAGCTGAGAGAGGATCCTAGCAAAGAAAATTGTTTTAGTGAGTGAAGCCAGAACTACACTTTCTCATTAGTTGTTAACGTAATTGCTTTCCCCCCCTCTTCTTTCTCTCCTTTTTAGTAGCTTTTTCTGGCATTTGCAAAGTTAACTAAGTTGTGTCTTGTATTCTTGGATAAATTTGCCCTTTTCTCTAGAGCATAGAGGTCCTTTGTATCTTTGCATAATCATATTGAAAGTTAAATTGTCCTAGAATAAAAGCGTAGACCAAAAATAAATTAAATTTATTAATCTGTTCTGTTTTTAGCTTCATATAAGTGCATAAAACACAAACTTTGAAGAATGGTGCATTAGCACAACTGGTCTGATTTACATATTATTAATATAATAGTTTGCAAGAAACAAATGCATGCATGTACAAATAAATAGCAGTTATTTAGCTGATGAAGTTGTGAATCAAAAGATATCAACTTTTAGCTAATCTAAACTTGATCCAATAACTATTTGTCAGATAAATGTTGAGGTGAGACTGCAATGAAATGACCTCTGGAAAAGAGAGAGAGATCTCTCTCTCTCTCTCTCTCTATTAAACAAATGCATTGTTCTAGTCATTGTTTGTACAGCTGGAATTGGGAGTGAGGGGGGGCAGTGAATTTTAAAGTTTACATAGGACTGATATGGGGAAAAAACAGTAATGATTTCAAATGTGTAAAATATGCTGTCATGTTTTATCCGTGTACTTGTATGAATGTGATAAAATGTGGAACTATAGCTAATACCATGTGCATGAAGAAGCTAGATTCATTTGAAGCACATCTCTGATCTTTCTTTGAATGGTTTACATTATTTAATGTTGATTAAATTAGATATCATACTAGACGGGTTAGAATGTAATGTTGGTCAAGCACATTTATTTCACTTCAGAGCTGATTTAAAAAAAAATAAATGTTTACATTCTGTTGTTTTTTTTTAAGTGTACTACTTGTGAACATGTTTGAAAACTGTGTGATAAGTATAAAATAAGTAGCATTCTCAAAATACACTGAGTTTGCAACTTTAACTATCTGGCACTTCTGTACACAGTTTTAATCCTGAAAAAACAGTATTTTCTTCCCTTGACTAACTTAATTTGAGTAGTATTTCATAGTAATACCTATGATTTCATTAATTTTCTGTGCCCTATGCTATTTTTTTGTCTTGCATAATAGGCTGAGGAGAATGTGTGTGCCATTTGATATGTAAAGTTAAGGGATTACTACTTGCACTTAAGTTGGGGTGCCAGTTTTCCAATGAATTTAAGTAGACGGCTTTCAAGTGCGTGTAGTACTTGTTCTCTGCATTCTTTCCTAGCATAAACCCCATACGAACACTTAAGTGCCTACATGTGAATGTGAAGGCTGCTCTGATGCACTGGAATTCTAGCACATCAGAGGAGACAATTTAATTGAGTCTGCTGGAGCGTGGTGATTACTGCACTCCAGCACCCTCCTGCGTGTCACGTATCAGTGTCCCCATACATAAAAATGGCAGTGGGGCACTTGAGCTAAAGGTCATCAAACGAGCTTTAGTTCAAGCGCCCCCACCACCATTTTAAAGCACGCGGACGCTGGTACAGGAGATGCAGCAGTGCTTTAATTAGAGCGGCTCTAATTTAAAGTGCTGCCCTCCACTCCACCCACAGAGCACCTGTAAAAATGCCCTTAGATTTTATCTGACAGTGTCCCTTATGCCGGTTACTTCTATAGTTAGACAGATGTTTATTTATTTTAAATAAATTAACTAATTCATTAATTCCTTTTCCATGAAGTTGAAAATAAGCCACTTGTTTAACAATCTGTAATGGAGATATACCCTGAGAAGGCAGGGTAGGGGGACATCTTAGGCAGCTTGCAGACATTAACCTCTCCTCCCCCCCCCCCCCCCCCCCCCCAGCTCCCTAAAAAACAAAAAACACACTTTATTGGAAGAAGCAGCACGTTACTTTGACCCAGTTCTGCAGTTCTGTAGTATAGATCTGGCACTTCAGCAGGGCTTGTTGGCATGTTTGTCTAATAGCAGATTCAATCAGCAATTAGAGAAAAGTGCCAAAAAAGTTGCACTAAAGTGCCTGATCTATAGGGGCCAACTAATGCATTGCCTCTTCTGGTCATGCACTGGGCTCAACACAGGAACACCCTGAGTTTGAAATAAAGCACCATTTTGGGTTGTTTTGTTTTGTTTTGTTTTAATGTCTGCAAGCAGCGTTGGAGACTAAACATTAACATAAGAAGTGCATTTGTACGTGCAGTTGAGATTTTATATTTTCCCCAGGTGTGTTATTTTTGTAAATGTTAACACTGAAGTTCATCTGCCCTTTTTTTTTGCCCACCCCCTTTAGCTTGGTGAGAAGTTTCTGCAGCTCCTCCCTGTTGGCTTGGGACTTGACTAACTAGAATAACTTGGTATCATCTGCAAACTTGGAGTTTTCACCGTGCACCCCATTTCCAGTTCATTAGTGAAAATTGGCGGACAAAATTAGGACTGAGACCAGATCCTTGCAGAACCCTGCTTTTGACCTCCCTCCATCCTAAAAAGTGCAACTTTAGCCCTGTCTTTGCTTCTTGCCTTTTAACTAGATCTCAGGCCACAAAAGAACCTTCCCTCCCATCCTGTGGCAGTGCAGTCTTTCTAAAAACCTTTGGCAAGGGACCTAGTTAAACTTGTTGAAAGTCCAAATATATTATGTTAACTGGACTCCCCCTGTCCACATTCTTGTTACATTGCAAGCAAAGAAGAAAAAGCAAAAGTAGGCAACTAGACATTGGCTGGCAGATTAAAAATAATTATCACTTTTAAATACATTGAGAATAAGTTAATAAAATGAGTTGCAGCACCAACAGCTCATATTGCAAATAAAAATCATATTGTTTTTAATAACCCAAATGAAACTTGCAAATTTTAGCTGCAAACCCATACAGACATTTTAATGTGATTTTCTTCCAGCAAGGTAGAATGAACAGATTTCCCATGTTACTGTAGGCTGTTGAGTATTTCATCTTCTGGTTTGTTTTTTTTTTTCCCCTAAGATATGGTTGTTTTGTTTTTTTTCTAACATTCCACATGTATCAGTGTAGGGACGCAGCTGGGTGCCTAGTGCACAGGGGCAGTGGAGACTTCAGGTTGCTATGATTGCAACTACAATTTATGCAGGTGCTGGCAGCAGCCCCTTTTAACTGGGTTTCCTGCACTGCGTCCTCCCTCACCTGCCTCCTCTGGCCCCTCCCCATATCACTATAAAAGTGTCTGGTGCCAGTGCACTGCCAGCAGAACTGGAAGGTAACAAAGTTAGCACTAATAAGTTTTTGTTTCTTTGTTTTTCATATTAAGCTTTGTTAAGGTGTGAATTTCATTGCCATGTGCCTGGGACATATAAATATTTATTTTTTTCTTAGAATTCTAATAGAGCTAACAAAACATCTAGAGATAACATAGAATAAGAGGCATACATGAAACGAGTAACAGGAGCTGCAGGCCTCAACTTTTTGGTGTGCCTGGAAGATTTCTGTGACATCTCTGTCCTAATCAGATCAGCACAGTGCTTTTGATGGTACTTTATCCAGTCATGCGAATCCTCTGCAGCCATGCCTCTCCTTCACTGGTAAGAGGCAGGTTTGTAAAGCAAGTTGTTGCTCTTCTTTCTCCTTTTCAACCTGGTAATTTGTTGAGCTCCAGGGCTGCTTGGGACATCAGCAGCAATGCAAACAGCCCTAGTTACAGGTGTTCACTCTGAAAAAGACTAAAACGAGACAATCAATCTTTGTTAAACTCGTATGACTTGATAGCAAATATATTTGCTCCTGTTTTGAAAGAAACTTTTTACATTTGGTCCTGAAAGATGAAATATGCATGCATGCTCTGAGGCCTTGGGATAGGGGGTTCCTGTTTCTCTGTCAACCCCAAGTACCTGCAGTGCCTTTTGTTGGACCTGAGGTTCCTGTCATTTGGACTGCCATGGGACTTGGCACAGATTTTTTTTGTGGTGTGGAAAATGGTAGGAAGCCACAGTTGGCCCCCAAACCACAGCGCTCTCAATGTACTCCCATTTTTCTGGGGAGTGACTCTCCACCTTCAGTTCGTGCTTTCCTACCAGTGGAGAAAATGGTGCTGTCTGAGGATCTTGCCAGCTGGAAGATCAATATGACTTGATCTGTTCTGGAGAAAAGGGTCTTGTAACATCAAAGAAAGGTTGCATGGGTGTGCCTGGATGAAGTTTCAAGTGCCATGCCTCTGGAAAATAGATGACTTATAGGACTCTTTTCTGCAATAGTAAGCTTATCTGCATCTGTGTTGAGGGTATCTTTCAACCTTGTTGAAATCGCTGCTCATCAGCCACCTTCTCCTGAAGGTCACATAGGCACGCTGATAAGTCTGTCTGCTGAAGCTGACTTCCCTTTCCTTTCCTGTCAGTCAAATTCCAGGAGTCCTTCTGGAGGGAAGCAGGAACCTGGAAAGATGCCTGAGAAGCCTTGTTTTCAGTTGTATGAGACCAAAATGAAAAAATTATTCCTGTAACACTTTTGTTGTGGAATATCCTTCCTGCCTCCTATGCTGTTTGCATGTAGTATCTCTGACGGTATCTAGACTATAAAATTTGCTAGACTTGGCTAGATGTGTGTGTTGGCCCAGACCATTAATATAGCTCTGTCTCCACATAGCTGAGGCTAGTACATGCGGCTTCTCTGTTTTCTGGCCTGGATAATAATAAGCAGAGAAATAGGCAACATGTTTGAGGGAAGCACTGCTAAACATTTTAAATTTGCAGTTTAGACAATGACTTCAGCTCAGACAAGGGCCAATGGATGTGCATTTGCAAGAGCTGATTACCCACACTTTTGTTTTTCTGTTAAATTATGTGTAATGGTTTTTGGTTCAGTTTGCCTAACAAAAGTTGTATAACGTTAAACGTGTGTGTGTGTTTGTGTGTGTTTGATTTCTTTTAAGTCTCTTTGTTTTGCAGTTGGTGATCCGTAATAGAAGTGGAGAGATCCTTTACCGCATTTCACCTTGGGCAAAATATGTAATTCGTGAAGAGGGCAAAGTGAATTATGACTGGATGCACTGGGAACCACCATTACCATATCTTGTAAGTTTGTGTCCGTTTAAAAAAAAAAAAAAGTTTCATATCGTATTCTTTTTGTTTGCTAACTGTGAAATACAAGTTATCCAGCATACAGCTTGGTACTTAGTTACCTTAGCATGCTGTTTTTACCTGGCTAACTGTTTTGCTTATGATAGAGAAGAAAATTAAAAACCTTTCAGTAATCAGAGGATCTCCTGCATTTTTAGAGTTTCATTCTGCAGGGTATTTAGAATTGCATGCTGTATTTAACTGGTGTTAAAAGGATTTTTTAAACCATTAGAGTGGGTAGATATGACTTTGAATACATACAAAAGCTGGAGTGCTGAAAGAGGAATTGACCTTTTTTAAGTCACTTTTTTTCAAACAAAGTCAGTACTTAGACAGTGAAGTGAACCACACAAATATTAATGTCTCTAAGGGTGTCAAGTCAAGGGTACTCAGTTTCTCATGCAAGGAGTGAGAGGGGAAATATTCAATCTCAACACTGAAAGCACTTTTTCTCCTGTACAGTATTTAACAGCAAGATTCTGAAGGATATTGCATTGTTATAATTGTAGTGTTATTTAATTTTTTTTAAGTTTAATGTTAGCTCTTTTCTCCTAACTGTATATTTTTAAATGTTTTATAGCCAACAAAATATGCTTCTCAGCTCTTGTGCCCTAATGATGACCATTTTCTGTTTTATAGAGTAGACATCCTTCCCCTGAGAAACCGAAAAGCCTAAGAATCTATGAGTCTCATGTGGGAATTGCTTCCCCTGAAGGGAAAATAGCTTCTTATAAAAACTTTACTTACAATGTACTACCTAGAATAAAGGATCTCGGTAAGTAATAACAGAGATTTTTGCAGAGATAAATTTTTTATGAGTCTGTTCTTATTAGAAAAGATAAATGGGGAGGGGGATGGGGGAGGAGAGAAAGAGAGAGACTTTTTTTTTTTTTTACTTAAAAAAAAATATTATACAGATATTAAACAAATGGTGAAAGTACAAAGGGGTATAGCCCTCCCAGGGGCCTAGCAAAAAATACTTGTTAGCAACAAAAAACCACCTTGTTGCTTAAGAGTGAAAGACACCACTCCCACGTCTCTTATGGGGTTACATAGGTAGGACCAGGTGTCCATCTCCCACCTTACAGAGCCTATGGCCTAGCGTGACACAAACTGGTCAATATTTTTGTGCAAGGTGAAGTGTCCAAATTCAAGTGTGGCACATGCCTAGTCCAGGAAGTAAAAGAGTTGGAAGGAGTCGTCAGAGCTGGCCTCTGCAAGCTGGTTTCTGCAGCTTTTCAGAGTCTCAATTTTGGCCTGGTCCAGCTGGAAATTGGCCAAGCAGATCACACTCCCTTTTGCTGCTCAGTACAAAATAGAGAAGATGTACACAGTCTCAGAGAAGTCTAAGTCCTGCATGCCAGAGAGGTGCT
>NW_005843033.1:32907-40900 GCF_000455745.1 Alligator sinensis
AAAGAGTGGCTGCAACCAGGGATCAGTCCAGGAAGACATGGAAGAGAGTGTCTTCCACCTCCTTCTCACAGAAAGTACCAGTAGAGCCAGGGTCCCATACAACCACTGGAGTTCACCAGTACTCTTGGCAATGGGTAGGTGGTATAGGAAGCACCAGCCCAGCCAAGCTTGCTTTGGTGGAGTTACCGCTAAGTGCCATCTCCAGGTTGCATCAGGGCAGGCAGTGAGGACATGAGCATATTGCTCTTTGACTGTTTGTGTGTACAGTTCCTCCTCAGACAGGATCTCAAAGCACATCCCACCACTGTTCTTGTTAGAGAGAGGGACAATAGGGTCCTGGGCCTGCTGCACTGGTTGTTGTCCTCAGCCAGAGAAATGGGCACTAGTAGAGGAGGTTTATTTAGTGAGTTGTCATTGGGAAGGGCTTGTCCAGCATACAGAGCAGCCCTGATGGTTGCCTCTGTCTCAGGAATACTTTAAACATAGAATTGCTGCTCCATTCGTTGCAGCCATGCCTGATGAGCCCGGCCCTGCTATCAGCTGCAGCTCTAGCTGCAGGCCCTCCAGTTAAGGTGCCAGCACATGCCAATGACATGATTCTTGGCTAAGTACTGACAGTCAAAAAGCGCAAAGCTCAATTGATTCAATCTTTGCAGGTTAGTTTAAGGTGCGTAGATTGAACCAATAAGTAAATGAACAGACATTCACTTTTGATTGCATGCCTGCTGTGACTCAGACCAGAAGCTGGGGGAGGGGGTCGCTAGAGCCCACCTCCTGGCTCTGTTGGAGCAGACAGCTTGAATCTGGAGGGGATCTATGACAGAAGTTCAATAAACCAATTTAATCTAAATCAGTTAAGTCTGATAATACATCCATCCAGGTTTATCCTAAGTTGGTTTTGACCATTTTGAAAGCAGTTTGTGTACTGAACTTCTGTTGTGTTGCAGTTTTGAACTGGATTCCAATCACTTGTACAGGTTTATGTGTAATTTCTGTCCTTAGCCTTTGTGAGCACTGAAAGTGAAGTCCAGCCCTTGATTTAGTGTCAAAGGGTCTACAAGTGTGCCTCCTCAGCTTGTATTACCTGGGTCAAAACTGACACATTCTACTGGGTGCCTGGGCTGATATTCCACGCCCTCCCACCACCCAGACCTACCTGGAGGCCTATCCAGGTGCCATGAAGGCTTTGAAGCCCTGGATATTTTCCTAGACTCACCCGTCTATCTATTTCGGTTCCGGCCATCAACAACCTGGCAGCTGCTACTCTGCATCACAGGTGGACCATGCCATTGGCATACATTGTCACCTTAACTGGAGGGTCTGCAGCTGATGGCAGGGCCAGGCCTGTCAGGCGGTGGATGGAACAGCAACTCGATGTGTAAAGCATAGAGTAGTCCAGAGAGAGGGCAGCCCTGTTGGATGTTTCTGCATGCTGGCAAGGGGCACGTAGCTCTCCATTCACTTTCAGGAGGCTAGAGATATCCTGGTACAGGAGCTGGATGGAAGGTAGAGGGGTGAAAAGGGAGAGAGGGACAATTTAATGTGCTTTAAAAATGTATTTTAAGTCAGTAAAAATTGTATTAATGAAACAGTTAAGTCCATAGTCATGCATATGGATCAAAAATATACCATTTTACCTTTTTAAGTACAATGTTATTCCAAAGGCATAGATAAATATTGCAGGATAATTTGTGTTCAGAGTGAAAGAAACTCTTTTATGCATGACAGTCATTGGGTAATAATCTATTTGCAATTATTAGTTCTACTAATGTACATCTAGCTAAAAGGAAACAATTATTGGTTCTGTTGGTTCAGTTTACTGTCTGAAATGTGTTAAATTGTATCATTTTAAAATCGTGTTTTCTAGTATTGCAAAGCAATTGTTAACATAAGCAATTTTATTTTAGAAAAGAGCTGTAATATATTATTATCAAGGTTAGGTATGTATATGAAGCTGCTGCTGTGATTTCCTCAAAAAAATTGACAAGCTGTTAGTCTATGTGGTTTCTGGGGCTTTTTTTATATAGCTATTTTTGTGTCCTGGGTGCCATTCTATATCATGTAACATTCTCTTGCTAGCTCTTTTCAGTTAGCAATGATGAGACCTGACTTTCTGTGATTAGAAAGGAAAATAACTTTTGCCATGACATCTGGTATTTCTGGCAAATCTTAGTTTATTCATGGAAGAAGGCAGGATAAATCAGCACCTTAAAGACTAACTTATATTCAGAAAGGCATGAATGACAACCTATGGTATCAGACACTGTGAATTGACTTGCAGAGAGCAGGGATACTAGATAGGAAGCAATCCCATGGTGGTGGTGTTGCCATTGCAATTTCACAGTGATGTTCCAGAAATGAACAGGCTAGGTGCAGTATTCAGGAGTCAGTTTGGTGGAGAGGTGGACGTTTTTAAAGTCCTGGTGGAATTTCTCTAGAGACTATTTCCCATGTGTCCGCATGCTGAAGATGGAGGAAAGGTCATGTCCAGTGGAAGAGGATTTCAAAAGCCTTGGATAGGCCTTCTAGAGTCTAGGAGCTGGAACACACAGACTAACTCCTTAGCCAAGGGCACTAAAGCCATCTCTGGGTCATCCCTGCCCTTGGAGGGGAGCCAGCTCATTTGACAGCCTGTTTTGTCAATAGGCTGATTGATGGTGGGGAGGGGCGAGAGGGAATTGTTCAAGTCATGATCCCCACAGGACTCCCTCTAAACTTGCTTCTGGGCAGTGAGCCAGGGAACCTTGAAGGCAGAACGGGAGAGCAGAAGACTGGGACATTAGCTGTCCTCAACACCTGTGAGAAGTGTACATCAATTCAAGTTAGTTTGGGAGGTGGGAGACCTTCCTAGAAGGAATCAATCTTACTTTCTTGCGGAAGAGCTAGTTCTGATGCGCAAGAAATCATTTGAACAGCTTTATACCTTTTTTGTGCTGAGGAAAAAGGCTTTTCTTCCAGGACAAACATAATACAGACCTCTCTATGGCTATGTTTTCATAGTCTGCCATAAAAATATTGCTATTTTGAGGGGATGTGTCTGCTGATGGCACTGCTGTCCATTTGTAGGCATAGGAAATCTTTTAATCTGAATTGTGTGAGGATAAAGCAGGAGAGTGTGGTGGAAACAAGCAGTTGAAAGGTAGATTACAAGCAGATATGAAGCCAGACAGTAGCCATATTACTTCCATCCACATATTATTTAAACCTGTCCTAAATATTACTTAAAGGGTGCCTGTACATGAGCAACAAGGCTGCTCTGACATGATATGGTTGCAGTGCATTGGAGCAGAATCTAGTTTCTTGTGTATCAGCATCCCTGTGCTTAATAATGGCTGTGGGGGCACTTTAACTAAAGCTCAAATGATACATGAGACGTTCTGGGCGCTTTAATTAGAGTGGCTCTCACAGATGTATAAATGTCCCAAGTAATTATTCCACAAAAAATACTATCTTCACCTGTTGCTGAAGTCGAGCTGTTGGGCAGGATAAGCAGTTGTACATTGATGACCCTCAACTTCAAATATACTTGAGACATAGATTTATGGTTTTTAATATTGTGATTTTCTGTTCATAATAAGCAAATCTTCTTCCCAGATGTGTGTGTGTGTGTGTGTGTGTGTGTGTGTGTGTGTTTATATAAATGCAAATAAAGTATGGAATGGCAAATGGAAGAATGGGGTTAAAAAAAATTATAAACTTTAAATCAAGCATACAGGGAATGACTGATTATGTTCCTACAAGTTTAATTATTTGTCGTCTAGCCTGCTTAAGTTGATGCTTTTTTTTTTTTTAAGAATTTGCTTCAGGGGCACTTTATTTTTTGCACAGTTCTGAAATGTATTCAGTGCTAATTTATGCCTAATTCTAAATGAATATTTAAGAATGATAAAATATTAATGATTTGTAGAAGTATGTGCATCACAAATAGCAAGATAAACAGCAAGCAAATAGAATGAGAATAATCCGATGCAGTTTGTACTGTTTATATACAAAAGTACTGTAAGTAACAATAAATGGATTGAACCTGAATTGTAAAATGGCTACAGACTTCAGACATTGCTGAGTTGATGCCAGCTATCTCTGTAATAGTAACTCTTACTTTTGACCCTCGCAATCAAATAAAAGTGATGTAACAGCTAAATTAAACAATCAGGGTAGAGTTATGCTGAAGAATAGGTTTAAACATTATGCTGAAGATTTTTTTACATTAAAAATACAGAAGCTGTATTCTCAACAGACTTCAGCAAACCTGAAGGTTATTCTTTGCTGATAGTCTTCATTTGCTGACATTAAAGTTAGCTTAGTAAAGATTTGTGTAAAGTGCTGTGATTTAATCATCAAAATGTTATTTTCCATTTAGATTTTCTTCATTTAATATCACAGTAAAACATTTTGGGTAGGATGAGGGACAACGCTTTTTCTTGGTTCTCAGCTGTTTCAATAAATTCAGTGCAGAATACCACTGCTTTAATATTCTTTTTTAAAAAGATCCCTTTAGGGAAATGAGTCTGAATTTTTTTTTTTAATGTAATGATTAAAAAAGGAATAAAATGTCTCTAAAATATTAAGAAAAGTCTTGGTAAAGCACAAGGTATAGCACATATAATCAGTTACTCTCTTATTTTGCTTTCCTGATCAACACTGTAAATATCAAAAGTGCAACTGAAGTTCAGGACATGCAGATTGGCATAGTTAATATTCTGAAGTCAAATTAAGATTATATTTGCATATCATTTATTGCTTGTTAAAAACCGAGGGATTCAATATATCTAGTCATATGTAGATCACTTGAGAAATTGCCCTTCCCATTTTTGATAGGAAGGTCATGCAAGTATAAAATGTTAAGGTGACATTACTTTTTAAGAGTGACTGCACAGTTGGTTAATTATTAAATTTACATTGGAAATTTAGAACTAGTTAAGAAAAGAAAGGTACTTCAGACATGGATATAATATGAGAGGTAAGTACTTTTATCAAACAATTATGCAAGTTTGTAGGAATATAATTTCTTATGTGTTTTTGTTTTGTTTTGCTTTTACTTTTATAAACAGGATACAATTGCATTCAGTTGATGGCTATTATGGAGCATGCCTACTATGCCAGTTTTGGTTACCAGATAACAAGTTTTTTTGCAGCATCAAGGTATGCTTAAAATACCTATTTCCCCCACCTTGTTGTTACTGAAGCAGTGTTTAAATTTAGGTAAATACGTCTAATGTACAGTAAGGATTCTGGTATCTTGCCCAAATATCCTTTTCTTTTCTTTTTCTTTCTTTTTTTTAACAGAGTTTCTTCTCTTAATAAATCTGTGACTAGATTTGTATAATTATCAGCTATTCTGTAGATACATTTAATATAGTATGCAAGATTAATGAGAAGATCATGAGTAACTTTAATTGGCAAAGCACTTTCCATCTCAGGGCTTTAGCTATGTGCTTTTTTAAAAAAAATGCCTCTATGGTCCCTATGTTGTGCAATAATTGACAGAGAAAAAATGTGCTATTTTTGTGGTTAAAAAAATATCTTTAGGGCATTTGTTCATGGCAGTGTTTTCTAATCATTTTACTTTTCAACAAAGAGCCGTACTATAATGAAGTGCCTCTGTATGTTTATTAGGAAATAAATTAATTACTTGCTCATAACATATTGTGTTGAGAGAGATTTCAGGCCCACCAATTTGTGGAAATGGGCAAAGGATGAAGATGAATTGTTCATGAAAGCAATAGGAAACCTGAAGATTATCTTCTTGATGAAGCTTCAAGTGACGCTATAAAATGTAGTCCATCAGGAAGCTTTAATTGCTTAAATTAGTTGAACAAACTATACATTGTAATATTAAGATAGACCTTACTGAAAAGTTTGAAGTAAATGGTATTATGATGCAAAACAAGTCAGTGTATGACAACAGCTTACAACATGTGGGAAACAGAGTATTTATTGGGCTGTTTTTAACTGTAGTATATTTTTTTTAACCCATACCAAGTTCCACATTTATATATTGTTTAATTCCACCTATGTAGGAACTTCTTTTAGATAGTCTAAAACATAAGGAATTAAAAATGGAACACTTTGATAAATTGGTTTTATCAGGATAACCCTTCTTTTTCCTTCTGAGACATGAAAATAACCAAGTTTTGTCCAATCATTTTTTGAAAGACTTTAGCATACCTTAATGGTAGTTTATAACTAATTTTTCCCAGTATTTTGTAATTAACTTACATCTGGTTGTCTTTTAATTTAATATTTTATTACATTTTACTGTACAATCGTTACTCCATTGTGCAGAGTAGGAGGCTCAGCAGTTGTCTTATGTGATTTTAGGTATTCTATATTTTAAAATTTGCTGCAGTGTGTACCATATTCAGCTCTTGTTTTAAAACTATATTTACATATGTCCTAATATGTTGTATTTTCATTCTTGTAGTCGTTATGGGACCCCAGATGACCTGAAGGAATTGATTGATGTTGCCCACTCAATGGGAATTACTATACTATTGGATGTTGTGCACAGCCATGCATCAAAGAACTCAGAGGATGGTTTGAACAAATTTGATGGCACAGACTCCTGTTTTTTTCATTCTGGACCTAAGGGAACGCATGGTCTTTGGGACAGCAGACTTTTTGATTATTCAAAGTACGTATAAAACAATTTAATAGTGTTTTCTTAGTCAGGCTTTACTTTAAATGAAACAGGATATGAACAATCAACAAGGGGATATTTAGAATGACCTCAAAATACAAGAGTAGAGCTACTGCTCTGGACAATGTAGCACATGTTATCCTTCAGCTGTTACGTGTTCGTGAGCCTGTAGCAATGCATGTGTAGCAAAAACACTCCAACTTTTTCACCTAGGTGAAAGTTGGTAATTTAACTCACTTACATCGCTATGGGAACATGCGTGTGTAACCATTATAACGTAACATCTGCTTCACACTCTTGAGGAGTAACTTTGTCTTCCCATTTGAAGCTGCTCTAAGAGTATGTTTGTTCATACCCAGATACAGTATTACTTAGAATGTAGCTGCATTAACCTCGGGGAATGCTAATAGTTGTTTGTTTAATATGTGTTTACGCGTTTATACCATCGTCCCCATGGGATCGGTTTGCAAAACAAAGCATTAACATTGCACAAAGCTTCACATTTGATGCAGGTATGTGTGCAGGTTTTGTGAGCTTTGTTTTTTTTTGTGATTCTTGATTTACTTATCTTTTGAAAGAATCTACTACAGTGCGCTGGCTGCATGAGGGACTGCAGCTATAGGGAACAAATTTTAGAAGCAAGTTTTGTACTGTTTTTGTGAAAATCATGTGATTTGTGCTCGTCTACCCCATTTCGAACAGAGTTCCGTAGCTTCAGACCAGTTGCCAACACAGCTTTTCCTCCTGCTCTCATGGGCTTGACTGAGAGGTCTGTGTATTTATAGATGAGACTGTAACTGTTCAGGGAGGTCACTGTATCAGAGGCAGTCTCTTAGGCAACTTAAGCCAGTTTAATGGAGCATCTTGAAGACTGTGACTGAGGATATGAATTTCATTTGATATTCTCTGAGCAGCCAGTATAGAGAGTGTCTGTGAAGCTGTTTCTAACTTACCTTTTGTTTAGAATAGCCTTTTTTTTTTTTTTTTTTTTTTTAACAACAACACCCCAATTAACAAACCACTCAGTTAATTCATGATGATAAAACGTTGTTTTGTTATTACTGCTTATCAAACTGCTTTTGGATTGGCTGGCATCTGGCTGCTCTCTAAAACCATCTTCTGATAAACTAAGTTGGAGGTTTCTATGACCGGTTTTAATTTCAACAATATCCAAACACAGGCATAATGTGCTTTTTATAGGTACTCATTAAATGAGAATATTACCTCTTTTTCAACTCAGGCAAATTTGGGAAGGTATGGGTCATTCCCAGTAGGAGGATAAATTAGTAATGGAGTCAGTTATTTGTTGAAGCCCCAGGATGTATCAAGTCCTGTTTCTGAATGCAGCAGGAA
>NW_005843033.1:40931-76577 GCF_000455745.1 Alligator sinensis
CAAATAATTAGGGTGAACAAAAACTGCCTTTTTGTTCATGGTTTCAGTCTAAAATTGGCGCACAACCTTTTTTAGAATGGTATTCCCAATCTTTATTCTGTTTGTGTCCTCAGCTTTTTCTCTCCCTGCAGCTGATTCTGTCTAGCCTTTTTTCAACTCTTTCACTGATGTAAACCAGCACAAAGCTATATCCAGCAAAATCTTTGCTTTTCAAAGAGTCATGTGGCTGTGTTTTTGGTAAAACCTGCTGCTGTTTCAGCTACCTGATTTTCATTTAATCTTAAATGAAAGGCAGTGGTTGTTATCCATGAACAACTATGCCTTTTAGAATAAGAGGAACAGAAGAAAAATAGGGATGAAGGAACCCAGGAGGTCATCTAGTCATCCCCCCTTACTCCTCCCCCCTTTCTCCCTTTGCCATTTAAGGTAGGATTATTCCTGCCTGAACTATTCAAGACAAATGTTTGTCTGACCTGTACTTAAAAATCTTCTAATGATAGAGATTCCACAACTTCTCTATATAATCTGTTCCAGCACTCTAATCATTTTTGAAGAAAGATGCTAGACTATGGAATTTGTATGAAAGAGTAAAGTCAGCACTGAGGATTAATGTTCAAATATAATGTCTAAACAAAATAATGAACACTGAGTAGGACAAGCCATTATTTCTTAAATTTACTTTGAGGTGCAGAATATTTGCTACTTGATAGTTTTATTGTATTTTGAGTCTTTCAGAAATTTTTGTAGGTTTAGTTTCCCTGAAAAATTAATTTTCATATGCTTCTCCACAGCATGAGGAGACGCACATTTTGTATGTACTTGGGCTGAATTTTCAAAACTTGCAAATGATTATTGTTGAAGCCACAAATGGAGGACAAAGGATGTGGATTCCATAGAAAATATGGTCTGATGTTCTAGGTGCAGTTGTCTTTACTGCTCTGTAAAGGAAAAAAAAAATGTTAGCTCATTGCTGGGGAGGGTGTTAATTCAGTGAAATGAATTCCAAAATTCTGCTGGCTGTTTGTGTCAAGAGATGGTCCTTCTCAGATATATTTTTCAAGGCATGCTTTTGGAGACCCAAAAGCTTGGCTGTAAACGAAGTATTTTGATATGGGCAGAATCTTCTCTAGCAGAGATGCTAATATGCTCCTCTGCTGTGTTTGAAATACAGAACTGAAAGCAAATGGTTAAAGGTTTCCTTAAATGGGAATGTTCTTTGATTAGACTAGGACAGAAGTGCTAAATCTTTTTGGATTCAAGGTATCCCTCCAAAATTTGTGTGAATCAACAGCACCCAATTTCACAAACGAATTTGTTATTACAGTGCTTATCTCCCTGTAGAAGGGCCTGGGCAATAAGGGGTTAGGGGATTGGCCAGGCAGGGACAAGACTGGCACCTTGGTTGAGAATCGTGGGACTAGAATCGTGCCATGACAGTTATTTCAGGCCTTGATTAATTATAGTTAAATTTATTTCCATGCTGGTAAATGAATGGAGCTAGCATCTAAAGGAAGCTTATATAAGGACTGTTGAGAACATGATTTAATTGCTTAAGACTTATAAAAAAAAAAAAAAAGGTGGTGGGGTGGGGGAGAGGGATACTGCAGTATTATCTAGCTGGTTTCTCTCTTTACTGTTGTGTTTTATGAACTTTTCTACTATACAGTACTTGTGCCAAAATCTCTCTTTTTTTTTTAGAAAAGAGCTATTAAATCTTAGCTACTTAAACTTTTGATGCAAAGAATGCTAAATTTATTTCAAAATCCAGAGAAATGAATTTTCTTGCCATGAATAGTAAGGAACAGTTTCATTATCAATATGATCTGTTGATTTCAGTATAAAAACCAGGATCTAAAGAAATATAATTTGTCTCACAAGGTTTTCAAGATTATTCACTCAGCTAGACAGGTGACTGTGAATATTAAATACAATAGAAAGTGGCAAGGATCCATAGACATTTTCATATAAAGCAAAACCAATGGAATCTAACCCTGGCTGTGGTCTCTGGGCCAAATTGTTTTACCAGTTGGTAGAAAGGTAGAAATTGGCAGTAATTTTCATGTGTTTTTGGTTGTAGCCGTGTTGGTCTAAGGACATAGGCAGGCAAGGTTCCCTGAGTAGGTGTGAGATCTTTTATTAGACCAACTGAGTAGTTGGTAAAATGTTCTTAGCAAGCTTTTGGGTGCAGTCACCCATCTTCAGGCATAGGGAGTCTCTGCTAGTCTGAGTCTCCAAGGAAAGAGAAGCTAAAAGTATGGCAGGATGTCAGTGAGAATGTAAATAGGTAGAAATTAGAAAGAAAAAGGGTAAAGCAGGGAAGGGAGGGGGAAGAAAGCATGGGGCAGTAAAGGGAAACACTATGGGTCATTGGCAATGTGTAGGGGGTGCATGCGAGTATACAAGCACCATCTGAGATTGGTGGTGCACTCCCTAATAGAAGCACCAGTGGCGGTGCCCGCAGGTGGTCACTGCTCTCCACCACCGCTCCTTGCGGGCAGTCGCTGATTGCCACTGGCCGCTGTCGCTGATTGTCGACTGCCAGTTGGTGCTTGCTACCCCACTCCTTCACTGCCAGCACTGCTGTGACTGCCTGCAGGAGCTCCCCGCTTGCCACCACCACCCCATCACTGCTGCCGCAACCACTGCCGCTGCCTGTGGGTGGTTGCCGTGCCCCCACCCTCCACCCCCGCCAGCCTCTGGGGGCGTACATCATTCATGACAGAGGTAATAATACAATGTAAAAAAGATGATCTCAATGAAAAAGGAAATAGTTTGAAATCAGGAAGACAAACGGGCAGAAAAGGAGGGGAGGGGAGAAAAGGTGGGGGAAAAGAAGAATGTAAGGGTTCATGCCAGGCAGGTACCTGGTGAATCAGATGTCAGGCAGGATGTAGTGTGTCATAAAGCCAATGTCTATATTGAGTCTGTGACTTTGTATCAAGTAGATTTATGAAATGAAGTTCTGAGAATCGTCTATGAAAGGTGTTTTGTAAGTTCCGTTTGAGGATTAGAACTGAGAGATTGGAGAGGGAGTGATTGTCCTGTGAGAAGTGGGCCCCATAGGTAGTTGGGTATTTTTGTCTTTTGATAGATTTTCAGTGTACGTTCATTCTGGTGCACAATTGTTTGGTTCTTCGAGCATATTTTCTATCAGGGCATTTGGTGCACTGGATGAGATGTATATAACATTTCTGGAAGTGCAGGTGTAAGATCCAAGAATGGTGATGGTTCTGTTGTGGAATGTAGCTATAGAGAGGGTGGTGGAGATGTGTTGGCAGGTTTTGCATTTCTTCTTCTGGCATGGTTTGGATCCACTGGGTGTGGTTTGGATCATAAGTTTGCTTTTGGTGATGAGGTTAGTGAGGTTCGGTGCTTGTATAAAGGCGAGGATGGGTGGTTCTGAAAATGGGGTCGTCTTCTAGTAGACGTTTCAATTTTTTGAGGATTTTCTGTGTAGGTTCCAGGGAAGGGTGATATGTCATAACTAGTGGTGTGTGATTGGTGGGGATTTTCTTTTTGTATTGCAGCAAATCTTCATGTGTTATCCAGGTGGCTTTTTCAAAAGTCTGACCTGTCTCTCTGAATTGGTGTCCTTGTTGGCTGAAGGCCCTCTTGAGATTTGAGATGGCGATCATAGGTATTCTGCTTGCTGCAGATCCGGTGGTATTGGAGAGTGTCACAGCGGGGTCCTCCAGGAGGGCCGTGATCTCCTTAAGACCCCCTCTCCGTGCCAAGTCGGCCCAAGGGCACCCTCAGATTCTCGCCCGCCATGTCTTGGTGTTTAGGTAATGTAGGGAGGCTGCCTCACGTCTCCTTGGGCATGGTTAGTTGGGACCTCTGTCCCCGTGTTTTCCTGGACCCACCGGGGTCTCCCTGTATGATGGGTGCTTCCCAGGCACCCTAGCCTTATGGGCTATGCGTGGCTCCAACCACCCCTGATACCACACCCCAAGCCTCGCAGATGGGATAGACATTGGTTTGTCTCTCTGTACATACACTGCCCGTCTCTCGGGCCTTCTCTATGCCCTCGCCCACTCTCTGGGGCCTCCTGTGTATACTCGCCTGCTCTCTGGGGCCTCCTCTGTGGTGCTGCCCCCTCTTGGGCTCTCCGAGCCCACTTGGGGCCTTCCCTGTAATGTCGCCCCTCTCTGGGGCCTTCGCAATAGCACCCCTGCCTGGGGCCTGCTACGCCCACGCTGGGGCCTCTCGATAATGCCCCCTTTCTGGGGCTCTCTCTGCGCCCACACTCGGGCTTCTAAAATACCACCCCCTGTCTGGGGCTCTCTGCGCCCACGCTTGGGTTTCTCAATGTTGCCCCCTTCCTGGGACCTTCCGCGCCCACTCTGGGGACTTCTCGGCTACACCCCCCGACTCTTGAGCCCACCGCGCTGCTACCCCCTTCTCCCAGGGCTCACCGCACCACTACCCCCTCTCACCGGGGTTCACCGCAGCACTTCACCCTTCTCCGGGGTTTACTGCAGCGCTAAGTCCTTCTTCAGAGGCTCACCGTGCCCGCACTTGGCTGCTCAGTAGTTCCCTTTCTCTGGGGCTTGCTGTGCCCACGCTGGGCTTCCTAATAATACCGTGCCCTCACTGGCGCCGGGGTTCCCACACCGCTGGGGGTTCCCCCTGAGGATACTGCGCCAACACTGGCGCTAGGGCCCCACACCCCTGTGGGTCCCTATGAGTATACTGCGCCCGCTCTGGCGCTGGGGTCCTCACACTTCGTTGTGAGGCCCCAATGAGGCCTCCTCCAACCCCTAATAGCCTCACCCAAACCACCGGTGTAATGAACAACAAAACCACAAGCCCCTAGGCTACAATATAACTATAAGCCACCTGGCTAAACCATGGTGATCAAACCTCTTCGAGCTGCCCTTCTTCACTCAGCTAAAGCGATTCTTGCAATGCTCGCATCCTGGCTGCTGGCAGGGAACTGCTAGCCTGGCCTCAGCCCTGGGCTTTGAGGGCCAAGCCCTGCCCCTTCCGGCCAGCTGACTCTCACTAGTTGTCCTGGCAACCCACAGCTGTGCTCGTTATGTCCTGCCAAGGCTCTCTCCCTGGCAGTTTCCACTCTCTAGAAACAGGGCACCAAGGTGCCCTGCGACAGAGAGTTTGGCTGTAAATTAGTTTCTTGGGGTGTTTAGGGTGATTGCTGGTTCTGTGTAGATAGGTATGTTGGTACGTGGATTTCTTATATAAGGTGGTTTGAATTTTACCATCTTGGATGTTGATCGTGGTGTCCAAAAAAGAAATGCCGTTAGAGTATTCAAGCTATAGTCTGATGGAGGGGTGATGATTATTGAATTTTTGATGAAAATCAGTCAGAGACTGCAGGGTTTCAGTCCAAATGATGAAGATATCCTCTGTGTATCTCAGGTATAGCTTGGGTGTGATGGTGCAGTTATTGAGGAAGTCGTCTTCTAGGTGGACCATAAAAAGGTTGGCATATTGTGGGGCCATTTTGGTGCCCATAGTCTGGAGGAAGTGTTGGTGGTTGAAACTGAAGTTATTGTTTGTAAGGATGAAGTATATGAGTTTAGTGATATCCTGAGGTCTGTACTCTGAGTTGTAATCTCACTCTTGTAGATATGTGAGGCAGGCTTGAATGCCATCCTGGTGTGGGATGTTGGTATATAAGATAGTGACATCCATGACGGCTAGGAGGGTATTGCTGGGAAGGTGGTCCATGTTTTTGAGTTTTTGCAGGAAGTCAGTTGTGTCTTGGATGAAACTTCGTCTTTGGGTGATGAGCAGTTTTAAGATGGATTCGATGAAACCTGATACTTCTTTTGTTACGGTTCCATGGTTTGAAATGATATGTCTGCTGAGGTTTCCTTGTTTCTGGATTTTTAGGGGGCAGGTAAAAAGCCCCTGGATTGAGTAGTAGAGGGATCAGGGCCTGAAGTTTTTCATGCACTTCCAATGGAAATGATGTGATGTGGTTTTGAGGAGAAAAGGGGAGTAGAATTTTCCTCTAGTTTTTTATAGTAGGTAGTGTCAGAGAGTTGTCTGTTGGCTTCTTTTATGTAGTCTTCACAGTTAAGGATAACTATAGCTACTCCTTTATCTGCTGGTTTTATTACTATTTAGTGGTTAGATCTTAGAGATCCTACGTCCCTTCTTTCTGAGAGGGAGGGATTGTTATTGTCATGTTTGTTGTGTTTCATTGTTCATTCTTTCTCTGAAGCAGTCAGTGTAGCAATCGAGGTTTGAATTTTGTCCACGGTCTGAGTTTTTGGGAGACTTTTTTTGCCAAGAACCTTTTTCCAATTACTCAGTTGGTCTAATAAAAGATACCACATCTACTCAAAGAACCTTGCCTGCCAGTAATTTTCATGAAATTAGTGGCATTAGTGACGTACAATTGCTGAGAGAACAACCTGATCATTTTGTTTTAGTTATCCTACACCATAATGCAGTGTAAGTACTTAAGGGAATGCCTTTTATCTCAGACTTTTTTTATGTAGACATTAGTCACGTAGTATCCCTTCAGCCTCTGGTTTCCTTAACTATGTCAAGAAGATCATTTGCAGTCTCTTAATTACAGTAGAACAGGAACTGGTTCTTTTTGCATGTGTGTGTGTGTCTGCTTTTAACATTTTGAAAACACTTCCTGTCCAGTTAGGACAAAGTAAATGGAAAAAAAAATGAATTTTTGTGATCTGAAAATTTGTATTGGAGGCTTCACTTTAGTATGAATGCTTTTTTTTCTTTTTGTATCACATTTATTTTCTAATATAGGTAGCTTTTTATCATTAAAAGTGTTTGAAGACATAACACCGAAACATCAAAACATCCCTTTTTGACAACTTCAAACTATTTCTTGAAGTTGTTTGCAACCAAAACTTATGAGGAAGATGGTTTTTAATAAATTCATTGACTAAAAAAATATATTCTCTGATTAAAAAACAAAAAAAGTCCCTTATTTTCAGGTTAAAAAATAACCCCAAATCCACATTTTAAACACCACTATATAGCTCGATATAGATGTGGGTATATCTATCTATCTATCTATCTATCTCTTATCTTGTGCTTGTTCTCATGATCAAGGATCCTGGTTTTCTCTTGATTTAAAAAAAAAAAAATCCCCAATTTTCAGGTTAAAATAACTCATATATGTAATCATGGAAAAATGTGGATATTTTGGGTTACTTTTTTTTTAACCTGAAAATTGGGGAATTTTTTTTTTTTTATTCAGAGAAAACCAGGATCCCTGGTAATGAGAATGAGCACAAGATAAAAGTGTAAGCAGTTCTTATGTTTTGTGCAACCTTAGAAAGCTGAGGAAAGTTTGACAGCACCTGAGCTTTACTTTAACTTGCAAGCTCACATGAAAACTAGGAACTACCAATTTTTCAGTCTTGTATTCACTATTAATAAAAGTATGGTTTAGCTTATGGATAACTAATATAAATGAGCTCTTCTAAGGAAATTTGGTGCTATCACAATATACCTCTACGCATGAGATTAAGGGAGGTTGGTCTTGCTTTATTATTTTTTGTTAATGTGGTGGTGGTCATTGTAGTTGTTACAGAAATGCCTTGTTTTCATGGGTGTTTTTATTAGTAAAACTCATTCAGATTAGCTAACCTGACACCTAGACTAAAAACATAATAAGGACTTTTGGCACTTGGGGCAAGGAAGTTGATTGTTGAGCACAGGAGCTACTGCAGCTTCTGTGGCACGAGCTCTCCAGACACTAAGGATGCCATTCTGGTGCCCCCTTTAAATTGGTGTCCAGGTAAATGGCCAGACAGAGAAGCCAGTGGAGACCTAGGAGATCCTGGTTTGCCCAGGAAAGTAGAGCTAACAGCTGGTCATGTCTTGGCTCCCATATGCTGAGGTGAAGAACAGGTTTGAAGCCATGCAGTTACAAAGCCTTGGCACTGGAAAAAGGGCCAACCCCTTCTCTATGCACCTGGGGAGCTGGGATTCCTAAATGATTTAGAGAGTGTATAAAAGAATGAATGTAGAGAATGGAGTAAAATGTATGCTTAGCAATCCACAGATGACACCAAGTTGGATGGATTTGCAAACCTTTAGAAGATAAGATTAACATTCAGAATGCCCTAGATAGATTGGAAAATATAGTCCAAATCAACTGAACCAAATGTTAGGGGAAAAAAAAAGTCCTGCCCTTAGGACAGAACAATTTTGTGCACAAATACAGACTGGGGAATGACTAGCTAAGCAATAGCAATGTGGAAAAAAAGGACCTGAAGGTTATAGAGGACATGAATATAAGCTAATTGTATGCTCTTGTTACACATTTAAAAAAATAGAAAAAACCTGGTTTGTATTTACAGAAGCATGATTTGCCAATCAGGGGGAATAATTTCTATTCTTTAGCATGGTAAAGCTTCACCTGGAATACTGGTGTCCTGTTTCGGGCACTGCACTTCAAGATAGATGTGGACAAATTTAGAGTCCAGTGGAAAGCAACAATTATGAATTGGATGTCTAGGAAACATGACATGCTAGAAAAAGGGGAGAGTGGAAGATTTGAGCCATGGATTTCATAAATCTTGAAATACCTCAAGGGTGTGGTAATAGACTATTCTCTTTGGTTGAAGGGAACCGGACAAGGAGTAATGGTCTTAAATCACAACTAGGGGAAAAATAGTCCAAAATTAATTTAATTTAGGTTGGATATCAGAAGAAACTCTATCATTCTGAGGGTGGTCAAGCACTGGAACAGGTTACCTAGAGAGTCTGTGGAATCTCCCATCCTTGGACATTTTTCAGATGAGGCACTTTTCTGGAATGGTTTAGTGATGGATCTGCTTTGAGGCACGTTGACTGTGCTAGGTGACCTCCTGATGCTCCTTCCAGCCCTGATTTTAAACAATACTATGATCTTTCTAAATAGTGAAGACTACTTCTGTATTAAGATTTTACCTTGAGGTAATGACCGTGTGCTAGTAAACAAGTTATGAACGTACCTTATTTCTGAAGTCTCACTTTTTGAACATCCATCCAGGTATAGGGGTCAACAACAGTAAGGTTGCAGAACCTGGAGAATATTGGGGTTATGTCTAGACTGTGGGGGAAGATTTTAATTGGGTATTTCAAATTCAGTTTGCCCCAATATAGGCAGATTCACCTTGTTAAATTATTAATTAGCAAATATATATTTTAAAATGTTAAAATCTGTCTGTGCTTGGTAATGCCATGGTTTTTGAACAGGATACAATTACATTTTGTTGGCCAGTTCCCTTTTTCTTAATTCTGTGGTCACCCAAGTATGTGATTTAAATTGTATTTTTCTGTATTTTAATTATGTCTTTTAGGGCTTGTTTATGTTTGAAAATTTAAATTTACACTTCCACTTAAAACCAGACAATCACTATTTCAAAACAACTCAAAACTAGTAAATATAAAACAGAGAGACTGAGAGACCCTGTGTTTCATTCTTTGCATCTAATCATGTTCTAACCTTTTTTGATTTCTGTGAATATTGTTGTTCCTTTTGACAAACTATTAGCCAAAAACTTGAGATTTGATGCTGGGTTATTTTTTAGTCTAGAAAAGAAAGATTAGTGGTAGAATCAGGTGGTGAATGCAATCCCTTTGTCTAGTGTCTTCTTTACTCACCTTTGGCCTTTTCCCCCTGCTTTCCCCCCGCCTCTTTTCCCTGCTTTATCTTTTTGTTTTTCTAATTTCTACCTATTTACATTCTCACTGACATCCTGCCACACTTTTAGCTTCTCTCATTCCTTGGAGTCTCAGAACAGCAGAGGCTCCCTATGCCTGAAGAAGGGTGATTGCATCCAATGTTTTTCCAACTACTCAGTTGGTCTAATAAAAGATATCACATCTACTCAGAGTCATGCATCCCTTTGGCTAAGCACAGACATTTCGGAGCGGTAGGCAGTGGTTAAATAGATTAAAAATGGCTGCCCAATAGCAGGTAAGTCAGAATTTGGCGGGGGGGAGTTAGCCAGGGATTGGTGGTCTCAGAGGCTGGAGGGGATCAGTGGTCTGCCAGGGAATGGGGGGTAGGGGGCAGGTGCAAACCATGGGGTGCGGTAAGGGGGCAGGCATGATTTGTGAGGGGTGGGGGAGGCAGGTGCGACCTGCAAAAAATAAACCAATGCAGGAGAAGCAGGGTGTGAAAAGAGCAGCCCCGGGGCTGGGGCCTGTGGCTGTGTTTTCCCAGCCCCAGGGCTGCTTAGTGGAAGTAGACAGAAGTTCTGTGCCCTGGTTTGCTCTAAATTGAATGAGTCTGGTACTTCATAGATCTAGGTTTATCTCAAAGCTTTTTGCACATGGGACTTTTGTTCAGTCACAGGTTTAGACTGGTTGCTGGTCACTGAGACCAGGTCTGCAAGTGTAAGGTTGGCACTTGGAAGAGCTAAGTTTAAATCGGGTGGCCATTTTGAACCTAGTTTAATCTCCTGAATGTCTGTACTTAGCCTTTAACTTCAAGTCCTGACTTAGCCCCATTTCCCTAAATGCAGCACTGCAAACAACAAAAGATGCATGGATGCATTGCTCACTGTTTGAAGCCTCATTCAGCTATCAGTTTGTCATAAAGCTCTCTTTCTCTCTCTAGGCTTTGCTCCCAATTCCTCCAGGCTATACAGGGTGTTTGCTTGCCACCAGCTCCCTCAGTTTCTCTATTTTTATGGTTTCTTTTACACAGTCATAACAATCTGCACAAAATGATACTCGGGGGTGAACCCTCCCTCCACAAACTATACAAACCTTTTTGGGGGGCAGTGATGTGCCTGTGTTTAGGGTACTGCATATGACTATTTCCTAAAAGACCTTAACTATATTTCTGTGGCTTCAGAAAAATTAATTGACTCAACCTGGGGAATTAAGCTATTTGCTTGCTTGCTTTATTTATTTATTTATTTATTTATTTATTTTTATTTTGTATTTATTGGCACTTGAAACACCATGTCCTAAACGCACCTTTTTACTGAATATTCAGTTAGATAACTAAAAAAAAAAAAAGGGGGGGGGGGAACACTTTCTTTTTCCTCAAACATATTCTGTACTGTAGTTAGTAACCTCCCTGCCTTAAAACATCTATATCACCAGTCTGTATCACCAAACTGTAATTATTGCTTCCCAGCTCCTCAGATGAATTATAGGAGGTGGATGTAGCAAAAGCAACTCCTTGTCCAGCTGTTTAGAATTTCATAATGTCTTAATGGTAGTAAAACCTTGCTGCATGCTATTTGAAGACTGCTGGAACTTAAACAGCAGTCATCTAATGCAACAAAAGGTACATATTTATTTTAAAGGAGTGTCACTCACCATCATACATTTTACCTTAAATGTGTACTTTTTTTGTTTTGGCATTTTTATTACTTCAGTGCTCTTTAGTGTGTTTGCAGTATTCTTCTTAATGCACCTGTGAGGATGGCAAGATGCCAGAATAACTTGAATCATGTATAATATGCCTACCTAATATTTTCAGAACTTAGTCCATGTTTTGATATGTTCTTTTTCTGAACTTTTTAGTGAAACTTTACAATTAATACTCCTCTAAGTGCATTTATGCAGTAGCAATGACATCCAGTGGCAGGTCAGGTTTATCACAGGTGTGTGTTCCTTGGGGATATCTTGGACATATCACTGATTTGACTGAAGGCTATCTGAAATAGCTATCACTAGTTCATTTATCCTTTGAATTAGTAGTTCTGCTGAATTTGTGGTTTTGGTACAATGTTGATTCTATAACCTGTATACTATGAAAGGACATATAACTTGTGTTTTGTGAGATGCAACATAATGCTGAAAGTGTGAGAGGGGGTATGAGGTGTTCTCTCTCTTTCTCTCTCTTTTCCTCTTTTTTTGAAAACAAACTGAAAGGTCTATTCTTGATGCTCTAGTATGTGGTTTTGGAATTCAAAGTCTTGGACAAGTAATGGTTGTTTGATAATGACTAAAAAGATGAAAGAATGCATTGTTTGTCCTGTATATTAAGAATTATTCCAAATTACCATATTATGCTTACCTAGATTTCAAATTAGTTACTTAAAGCTACAGTTCACTTATCATGGATTTCCACAGGTAGGGTGGGCAATGTGTCTGCTTTGCAAAAAAATATATATTTGTGCTTCAAGCTCCTAATGTAAAAAGAGATTAAAATAATAAAGATATAGACTAATAATATAAGAATAATAAAGCTGTAAAATAATAAAGATAAACTAATAAAGACTATATCTATTTTAAATATTCTGTTTTGAATACTTAATGACATTATGAAAGTTGTCAATCAAGTCTTTGTAGATGCATATTTACAAAAACAGCAAATTATAGGATAGTTGTCCTTACAAGGAGGAATAAGGGTTTTTTAAGCCATCAACAGAAAGAATGGTGCACTGCAGCTTTAAATTTCTATATTATGCTAACAATTAAAATAATAGTGTGCAAAAAGGTCCAGCCCTAACCATATGGGTTATAATATATGCAATTGCAAATATTACAGAAGAATTGCTTTAATTTTTAATACACTTTTTTTTTGTAGGAGATTTTTTTTTGTTTTAGGTTTAGATTGATATGACAGAATAGGAGACTTTAAAACCACAGATGCTCCAAAACTTAGTCTTTTGAGAACACACATTTTCTTTTGAAGTATCCAGTTTCCTTTATTAACTTCTAGCTTAGCAAACACAGCTGTGTGAAAAGTCTCTAAAACATAGCTGCACAAACAGTGATTGTATGGTAATTAAGCAGTGTACTGCTATATTATAAGAAAGGGCTGTGAAATATTACAGCCAATTTTCCTTTTCCTTCCCCCCTCCCCCTTCTAATAGTATATTTTAAAATGCAGTATAGTGGTCCCTACTTCTGACCAATTAATTAATTTTAAATTAAGCTGCAGTACCATCTTAAGTACATACAGTCAGGCTAAATCAGGTGAGTATGGGTTACACGGGAGAGAAATCAAGACCAATCTGGGGTCTACACATTGCGAAGATCTGTTCCTTACCATCTAATAAGTGGAATACTGATTGTTTTAGCACAAGCCTGGCAGTGTCATAGCATGCCTGTGTTTAGTGTAACAGATTAGACAAACAATTAGAACGTGACATGAGCCCATTTTGAATAATAATATTTATGGTGGAGAAGAGTAAGAACAATGACATATAAATGTTAAGGTGATTTAGAGGCAATAAAAAGACTACTGACAGCTGGGAAGAGGCAGAGAACCCCAATTTCTTTTCAGTATATCAGTTGTTACAGAAGAATCCTCTTTTAAAGAACAATTAAGCAAAGAGCCTCTTCTAGCAGAGATAGGGGAGAAGAGCGTAAAGATAATTGACCTGGTATTCTGGTTGCTGAGGACCGACTGTTTTCTAAATCATCAGGCAGGTGAAGGTCTACTCTGCTTTAAAAATGTGAAGTCCTCTGTCTGTAGATGTTATTCCTTTTAGCCCTGTCCCGCTTCTGCATGCGTGCTAAGATGCTGACAATTGTGTAGTCTGCAGGCACTTTTGAATCCCCTTTGACACGCTTACTCATTGCAGAGAAGAAAATCTGCATGAATGACAGTTAGGGGGAAAAGGATTTTAAAACTGCGTAAGTTCAGGAAAGTTGAAACAATCAGAAACATAAAGAGAGTTTGAGAGACTGTATAAAGCAGTTTCACTACATGGAATGTGGCAGTTACTCATTGTTTACTATGTTATCTGAAACAAATGTGGAATAGCTGTCCAGGTTATATATGGGTGGGGCAGAGATGCAGGAAAGAAACTCTTTAATGGATATAATAATAATAATAATATTTTATTATCGTTAATATATTCATAATAATTTTTTAAAAAATAAAACCAATAATGTATGTTGCTCTTTAAAGACTCTCATTGCTCTTAAAGGCACCTATCCTTATCAAAATGAAGTGCGTAAGTATCAGGGCCCTTAGCAGGGCCCAATCTGGATTAATCGCCTGTGCAGCCACACCTCCCTCGAGTCTCTGGTTGTCAAGCTCCAATTGGCTACTGGAAGCTCATTCTCCCCATTTATTCCCACCTGTGGCAGCAGCATCCAGGCCAGACAGCTATTCTGACCCCAGTCTGCTTTGGCAAACCTCCTGGTCCCTGTTCTCTCCAGCTTTCCTGATTCCTGACCCTGGTTTTGGCTCTATTCCTAGACTCCAGTTTAGGATTCCTCCATGAGTCCGTGTCCTGAGGGTTTTTCTGACCCTGTGTGGCTTTGTTCTTGAACTTTGACCTGTGGATTATCCCTTGGAATTTGTAACTTGGATTCTAATTCCCAGACCCATACTCTGGCCTGTGTTGTGCATTTCCCTTTGGATTTGGCAGTGTGGCTCCTGAACTCTGACCTGGCCCCTGCCTTTCCTCAGTGGCATAACCCCTGTCTACAACCCAGTCCCTTACAGTAGGTTGCAGTGGGATCCATGTCAAAGTGCTGTTTCCACAAGTGATAGCTGTGAGGGTTCAGCCAGGATGTAGGTGACCTTTCCTGCAGGTAGGCACTGAAAGGCAACCAGAAAGTCAGCTGGGTAGGGATACAGATTACTGGGGCATCTGGTCAGAGTTTGGATCAGCAGAGCAGGGAATGCGAGACCAGGTCCCAGGATGGCAGAGAGGAAGATCAGACATTTGTGTAGGGTGCAAGTCAAGATCAGAAGCCAAGAGAATCAGAGAGCCACATTCCGAGGGGAAGCTGAAGCCAAGTCAAGAGCCAGTAGAGAGCAGTGGACATAAGACTTGCCAGAGCAGACTGAGGCTTTTGTCAAAGCATGCCTACAGCCTGAGGCTACAGATGTGCTTAAAAGGGCTGACTGATTCTCTCAGCAGCTAGTCCAGTTACAGAGGACTAGAGCAGTTGCATTAGCCTGGGATCAAGATCACGTGTCCCTACTGGACTGATCAGGTGTCCCCACTCAAGAACTTGTCCCCCAACTAATCGGGTGTCCCTGCTCAAGAACTTGTCCCTGCCTGGACTGACTAGCCAGATACCCTGACAACAGCTGTCTATTCTAGCCAACTGCAGCCTGAAAATAGCCTCTTTTCAAGGATCAGTTCCATGGGTAGCTGCCCTGGCCATTCTATTCAAGAATCGGGGAGACTGCAGCATTTTGTGCATTTGTGTTCTATTTAAGCACTTGCACAGTTTCACCTGATCTCTGAATCCAACACCGTGCCAAGTTAGGAGAGAATGGTGGAAATAAGAGTACATACGTTCAGGGTTATTGATGAAGGGGGGAGCAAAATGATAGAGAAGTGTCATTAGCTACACTTGTTGGTACTACTACAATACTATTAATAATGGAAAGATCAATAATGACTCTGTTAAACTTTCTTCTAAATTCTTTTCTGATCAATATAATTTCATTGATAGAAATTGTAGAAGGAATTGAAGTGGATTCATGTGAGGAATCACTGAGTTAGACTGGGTGGCCATTTTTTTTTTTACCCAGTCTAACCCACCAAACTTCTGAGTGTAACATCTGTACATACCCAAATAACTGTATGGGCCAAAGCATTTCTTCAGCAAGGTGCATGTTATTCCATTGGCTCTTTTCCTCCTCCAACAAGTTTCCTTCCTCCTTGGTTATGCAAGTACTAAATTAAATGCATAGTAACCACTGTGCATTAATGAATGTATAGATGTGCCCACTGTAAAGTACTGCAGTGACACTGCCCTTTTTTAAATTAACAAATTAAATATTTAAATACTCATTAGGTCATGGTTTTTAACTTTTATGTGCTTAAAATGTATATTTTGACAACTCAATAAGTAGCCTAATTTTTAAAAAGGTGGGAGTGGGGGTAGGAGAATGACCTCTCTCATGGTTAGCTGTTTTCCCTCTCCCAGGCAATTAAATAATTTCTTCTAAGCAGTCAGAGCAGAAGAAATTTATTTGAACCCAGCCCAAGTTCGTCAGTTACTGTAAGTTGCAGAAGGAAGCAATAAATTCCTTCCTATCCTTCCTATCTCCCCCCTGAGCAACTTGACTTTCGGTATTTTACCCTAGTTACCTTGGTACACAATCTTCTCAGACAACTTGCTTTGGTGCGTTGGCTGAGCATTCCTATATGAGTATCTACAGTTCCCCTCAAAACCATTTAATATGCATCACTTTCTCCTACTGATATTTAATATTGTGTATTTTCTTGATTAGAACTGTAGTAGTTATTCAGTTAGGGCTTCCATTCTCAACCCCCACCCCCACATCTTTTAACAAGATCATCACAACATAATATATTAAACTTTTTGCAAAAAGTAAACATGTAAGAGAGAAATTAATGTCTTTGAGGTATGAGTGCATTAAGTATTAAACCACAACAGGAGGTAGAATTATGAGATGATTATCCCTGTGAGAACAATACAGTTGAAGTATTTGTTTTTGTATTGTTACAAAATCTCTGGGTATGCTAATGTAGGCAGGTGGAAGTACTGCAGAGAAAATTAACTTTTTTTTATTAAGATAACATGTCTGGATAATAAAGACAAACTACTCCTACTTATAGTTTCATAGTTGGTAGGGTCAGAAGGGACCCGAGCAGATCATCAAGTCCGACCCCCTGCATAGGCAGGAAAGAATGCTGAGGTCAAACGACCCTGGCAAGGTGTCTATCTAGCCTCTTTTTGAAGACTCCCAGGGTAGGAGCGAGCACCACTTCCCTTGGAAGTTGGGTCCAGATCCTAGCTGCCCTGACCGTGAACTAGTGCCTCCTGATATCTAGCCTGCATCTACTCTCAGTCAGTTTATGGCTGTTATTCCTCATTACTCCCGGTAGTGCGCGGAGGAACAGGGACTCACCCATTGTTCCCTGCTGGTCCTCCTTGGTCAGTTTGTAGACGGCCACCAGATCCCCTCTCAGCCTTCTATTGCGGATGCTGAACAGGTTCAGGTCCCGTAGCCTCCCCTCGTAGGGCCTGTTTTGCTGCCCCCTGATCATGCAATTGGCCTTCCTCTGGACCCTCTTGATGCTGTACACATCCCTCCTGAAATGCAGCACCCAGAACTGAACACAGTATTCCAACTGCGGCCGGACCAGTGTCACATAGAGGGGGAGGATCACCTCCTTGGACCTGCTCATGATAAATCTATGGATGCATAACAAGATGCGGTTAGCCTTCCTGACTGCGTCCCCCCATTGTCAGCCCATATTCATCTTGGAGTCTATAATGACTCCTTCTAGGTTTACTTCTGCTAAAGGACTTGTGTTTCAAGAATACTTGATTCTCCTGTGAGTCTGATAGCTATCAAAAAAAGCAGTGGTCACCTAAACTAATTAAATAACTACTCCAGGAGCATATTATTTGGCACTGAGTTGTATCTAAAGCCCAAACCACTGGAGCGGTCCTTGGCTATTCCACACACACCCGCCGCCCCCCCCCTCCCGGACCAGTCCCCCACCCCCCCCCCCCCCGCCCTCCCGGAACAGTTGGATTTCACTGTAAAGTATTGCAGTGACATTGCCCTTTTTAATTATTTAACAAATTAATTATTTAAATATTCACTAGGTCATAGTTTTTATGTGCTTAAAATGTATGTTTTGGCCATGCAAAGTAGCCTGATTAAAAAAATGTTGATATCCAGTAAATCAGTCAGGGGTAGGGGTAACAAAGTTGGAGTTATTTGAATATAAATCACGTGCTATAGTACTGTAGTAGAAGGAACAAGGATAAGGAATAGGAAAGCTTGGTTAAGACAAAAATGAGGATGCTTTAGGTAGAATGATGATGCAAGAGAGGAAAAATGATGTGGGAGGCCTGATTGGCTGAAATATCAGTTCTGTTCAATGTCAGTTTGTTTTTTACTCTGGTTTCTGGTTTTTGAGTCTGTAGGATGGACTTACTTCACATTCTCAGGCTTTCTTTCAAAATCATAAAAACAGAGGTTGTCTTGTTAACTGGGTGTCTCAAGAAAACAGGGCTTTCAGGAAATCACCAAGTATCCATGGAATAGGCTACATTACAAGTCTCTTACTTAGCCCAGAAAGGCTTAATCTAACCGTGATGAGCTGGTCAGTTTGCTTTAAATGCTTCTTTCTGCAAAAATATCAAGCGTTGTTCACTTTCATGCAAATTTAGGAGCATTTTGGAGTTTGTAGTCAAGCCATTGTAGATGGGAAAAAGTGTGAAATTAAGTAGGTATGGGTTTTAGCTTAAAATAAAGAAAAGAAGCATGGGACTTGGAAATTTTGGTGATTCCACAATAGTACGGGGTTGCTGGAGTTTTTTTTACCCTATTTCTGAACTTCCTATAAAATGCAGGTATCTTGGATATCTCTACGTGATATGCAATCTGATTGGGGCTGGTTCTTTGTTGCAGGTCCAAGAAGATAAAAATCTGACTCAAATTCAGGAGCATCCTAAAAAGTAGAGATGCTAATCCTAAACATTTTTATGGTCAGGGTGTTGAATAATATAAAATCTGGATGCAATTCTACTGGAGTGGCAAAACTGACTTGTATTCAAAGGTGTAAGTGGCCATTACTATGCACTGGGGAGTGCCCTGTTCCCTCTCCCTCACCCTTCCCTCCTGCACCTTGCATCTTCCCTGCAGCACTTCAAGCTCTGGCTCCAGCAGCTGAGATGGTAGAAAAGTGGCATCAGCACATGGGGTTGGAGCAGCACCCAGAATTTTTTTGCTTCTGGAGGAAATGCTACCACCGTTTTTTCCGCAAAAGAACCCATTTTTGATCAGTCAACATACATATTGGTGGCAAAAATAGAGGTGACATCTCCAGCAGGAGAAAAGCTGTTTAGAACCATATTTCCAAAAATACCCTTTGCTAAGGATATGGGAGGGGAAAGTTTCCACCCCACCCTGCCAGCTCCCTTCTGGTGCCTCTTCACTTAAGCAGCAACTGGGGCAAATGCTCCTCATGCTCACCCATCCTTATGATAAGGTCTGAGGCTGGCCTAATAAGCAACCAAGGCAGGCTGTGAGTGGCAGCAATATTGTTTCATGTCTGGGATTTGGAGCACATGGAGTGAGAGTGCTTGGGCAGGATGTATTCTTCCATAGCACTCCCAGTTTGTGTATGGAGACAGCATAGAGAAGTCCTTGGTATATTAAGCCACAAATAAAAACATACCGATTCCTTCAGCACCACAGCATGTGATAGTGTGCATAAGATACTATTTAGCAATATTAGTGTGAGCGATAAGTATAGCACCAACTACTACTAGTACTTCAGTAGCATTGGATGAAACTTCTCTTATTTGGGGAGAAATAATGACAGATATAAGCTTGGGCCAATAGAAGGGGAAAAATGGGGTTATGTATGTGAGCAGGTAATTTGTGTGCACAGTTTACCTGTAAATATAGACAAGTACGAACAAGATTCTGTTTGTAAAAACCTGAGTTAAAATACTTTTAGCACAGTTCTTTAAAACAGTATTGAATGTGATTGTATCTGGCCATCATTTGTACCTGGACCATGTAGCTGGCACTTGTCGTGAGCAATAGATATTTTGCAATATAAACTAACACTTCATTTGAAATGGCTGTCTTTTTTACCTATAGTCTGAAATCGGTGGACGTATATTGTGGCAGTATGTTTTATTTTGGTGTGTGGGTCAGAGAAGGAATAAGGGCCAAAAATGTAGTAGAAATTGCAAACAAATGTTTACATTTTCGGGGGGACTTTGTTATAGTCTAAGCAAACAAAGATGATCTTAGTTTCAGTTGCAAGGCTTTTTTTTCTCAGTGTTCAATATTTTTTTCTGCAATATAGTAAAGTCCATAGTAGAAGGAGTTGAAATGTATTCATCTCTGAATTAGATAATATATAGGTTATATTGATTAAGGTTATTTTGGTTTTTTTAGTACTGTATTTACTTCATTGTAAGACAAGGTTTTTCCCATTCAACATGAGGAAAATTGAACCTTGTCTTAGAATCAAGTATGACTTACCTGAAATGAGAAGATATGGATGGCACAGCAAGGTAAGTGAGGTGTGACACCCAGCATGTGGCCATGCAACAGAGGGCAACTGGGCTCACATGGGCCAGGAACTCTCCCCTCAGTATATAGGGTCACTCCAACCTGCTGCCTGGATGGAGGTGTCAGAGAGAATCAGACCATGCTGGCCAGAAATCCTGCATGCTTTGGGGACTGTGCTGAGCCAGCACCTCTTGGGTCATTCCTAGTTGCATGCAAGGAGCCTGGCCAGCATATGCTGAGTTGCATCAGCATCTTCCGGCCAGACGGCAGCTATGAGCAACATGGCACGGACCAGCTAGGCACCCAGTATGCAGGTGGGAGAGATGTTACGGAGTATTGTAGAGTATGCCACATGTTAAAATATAATTTCTCCATTGTTTTGTATCTTAAAACCTTTGGAATGTTTGATTCACTTTTTCAGCCCATATGTTAGGTTGAGAATGTGCATGAGTTGAGGAATACTGAAAGCTCTCTGCTACCTCCCTATGAGTTCCTAAGTGAGCAATAGATGTTGGTAGTTGCACTTCTTGCATGCACATCTATTGTAGGGAGCATTGGTTATTAACAAGTTTAATTACTGAGGACAAGTGTTTCACCATCTGTTGAGATTTCCAAATCATATATTATATCTAATTTTAGTGGATTAGCCAGTATAGCTGACTGTACCATATTTCTTATTGAATTTTTTTTTTTGGGGGGGGGGGGGGGGGGGGGTTCTGATGCTTTGTTATACAGTCAAGTATAAACAAAATATGATCTTTGGACAGTGGTGGTTTGCAATATGTGCGACGTTAGATGTTTGTTAAACACTGCTTTGAAAGGCCTAATAAACACTACAATTACCTTGATGTTATATTGTCAGGAAAATTTCAAATAATTTAGCTAGATCTAGTGCAGTATACAGAACACTGACTCTAACAAAGCCAGTTCTAAAAGTGTTTCTGAAAAATATGTGGCAATTTAAACAATTTCTAGTAAGAGATTGAAAGAAAACAGTAACAGTGTCTTTTAGCATAAGTGTGGTTTTTAGTTCTTCATTGTGAAAATATATTTATGGACTGTGAGATTAAGTAGCAGTAAAAATGAAAGTTTTTTTCAATCCCATGGGCTACCATTTAAGTTGAAATAATACCTTATTTTAATTACATCCCTGAAGATCTATATTTTAAAACAAATCCTCTCCCCCTTCCTCCACACCCAACTTCCCAGGAAAAGATTTCTTAGAAAAAAATAATGTGAGCTGTATATAACATTGTAACTCTGTTTTTAGATGTCCTTAGTATTAGAGTCATGCAAAATTTCACCAGATATTTCATTTTGAAGCTGTTTTGATGAGTTTCGAGCTTGAAACAGTGAAATCAAAATGAAACAAAAGCCTTTGAAACAGCTTCGAAATGAAACAAGGGCACTCGAAACGTTTCAAAAGTTGGCAGCTGCAGCCTCCTGTCATGCTGTGCAGATCAGGGGCTGTGCCCCCTGGAAGGATTCTGGCACAGACCCCAGCCCTTCCAGGGGGCGCTGGGCCCCGGATCTGCACACCAGATGACAACATGCTGTTGCTGCCAGCTGGGGCCGGGGCCAGCGGCAGCACCAATCTTCCCAGTGCTGGTTGTGGGCTGCGCCCAGTGCCGGTCCCAGCTGGTAGCAGCAGCCTCCTGGGATCTGGCAGGCAGATCAGGGGTCCGCACCCCTGGGAGGAGTCCGACAAAGCCCCTGCAACCCTCCCGGGGGTGGCAGGCCCCTGATCTGCCTGCTGGATGACAGGAGGCTGCTGCTGCCAGCAAGTGACAGTTTTGCTTGTCAGCACCTTGAGTTGCAGTTTCCCAGAAACCTCTGCATGCATCTCCTTGAAACTTGGCAGGCTTCATGCCCTCAGAAAGGGCTACCATCCCTGAATGTTTCATCTGAATCATCATAGATATGACAAAGTTATAGGCAGTTTTGTGCTTCCCCATTATAGGCTATGGGTGAAACATTGAAACAGCAAAACAGTTTTGATGAAACGAAGTGTAATGGTGCTATTTCACACAGCCTTACTTAGATCCCACATACATCAATGGGAAGGTGAATATGGAATTAGTTCCTCTCTAACTTAGTGTACCTAGGTGCACTAAGTAGATTGTTCTAACCCTTGCCTGATTTAATTAAACATGTATGCAGATGCATATGCATAAAAATGAAGACTAAGGCAGGGTAAAAGGTTAAGTTTAACTACTGAAGGGGGACTTATTCTGATTTTTTTTTAATGTGTTCACAGTGACCTACTGAAGATGGAGATGCATTATGTAATGAGCACTTCAAACTTTGTTACCAGATTGTGACCAGTAAGCAAGCTATTAGTGTTTCAACATGTCTTAAGCAATTCAAGTTAGTCAACCCTAAGTATAACACCTCTTCATTAGAAAAACTTTAATTTTCCATCTTATCTTTTCTTTGTACATTATAGTCAGGAGATGTACAGGAGAAAACTAAGGTGGTAGGAATAAAACCTGCACTTATATTAGGAATGATTTCTTATATGTATGTACACACACACACACACACACACACACACACACACACACACACACACACACAAGTTGTATTTGGGCAAACAGTTTTATCTTGAAAAATAAATACTTTGTTCCTGGTTGAACCATCATATTTAAGTCTACGTCCTACCCCTGTAAAATAAAAGAACTGCCTCCAGATGCTGTTGCTCTGTTTTTAAGTCACAGATGAAGATCCCAATTTTTTAATTTTTTTTTTACTGTTTTAAAAATAACCTTTAAACAAAAAAAAAGGCAGATTAGTTTCACTAAAACGTACATTTTGGAAACATGGTTAAAACCACAAATAATAGATTTCAACACATGCATTTTCTTTTCATTATTTGCATGAGAGAGAACTGTGTGAGAAAACAACTTTTCGAATATTAGATTTTGATTGGAACAAGTAAATGCTATTTGGACTCGAAGGCATTTTTCTTTCTTTCTTTCTTTCTTACTTTTATCCTTCTTTTTTTTACATTCACATTTCCCCACAATGTAATCTTTCCTGAGTAACACTTGAGCTCTTGCATCAACAATCTGACAGCAGAGTACTTCACACATTTGTTCTTCTTTGTATGAAAAACTTTTGGTGTCCTTTTGTTAATGTGGTTTTTAATTTATTTCGTGCATCTCACAAAGTACTGGTCTGAAAACAGAGGCACAAGGCATTGTGTGTAGTGTAATAGTTTAGAACCTAACACCTACACACTGTCATGCCTTCTCTTTTCAAGAGTAGACCAATTTATGTATTTATTGGTCCATCATGGTTCCTATTCTGTCCTTGGTTTATCTTTTTGAAAACGTTACAAAACATTATGCGTTCTGTAAAATGTAATTGGTAGTCAGTCTGTCTGAGCTAGGCTATAAACTCCTCAGAGCAGTGGCTTTATTTCACACACTCTTAGCTAAGTCTTCCATACATACCATACTATTAATATTTTATTGACCAAAAACCTTTGTGCATTTTTAAATTGCCCACACCCCTCCAAAACAGAGGGTGACTAATATTTACACCTTTGAAAACAGATACGGAAGTTAGACAGTGCCTGCACAATTTAACTCTATAACTTTAGAGCTGCTTTGGGAGTGGGGTTGTTTAATGGTGTGTCTTGCTGCCTCTTCATTTTATGATTTTTGAGTTGGGGGCTGGGGGTGGGGGGGGAGGGTTGCCTCATTCATATTATCACTAATCATTACAAATATTGCTCTTGTCCATCTCCTACAAAATCCACTGGATACAGCAGCTGCTCAGATTCGTACAGTTCATAGACATTAGGGCTGGAAGGGACCTCGGAAGATCATCGAGTCCAGCCCCCTGCCCAAAGGGCAGGAAGTCAGCTGGGGTCACAGGATCCCGGCAAGATAAGCATCCAGTTTGATCTTGAAGGTGTTCAATGTAGGCGCTTGAACCACCTCCGGTGGCAGGCTGTTCCAGACCTTAGGGGCTCGGACAGTAAAGAAATTCTTCCTTATGTCCAGCCTGAAACGGTCTTGTAGTAGTTTATGACCATTCAACCTAGTCGTCATCCCTTGGGGCGCTCTGGTGAACAAAGGTTCCCCCAGATACTGGTGGTTACCCCTGATAAACTTGTAGGTGGCCATCAGATCACCCCTGAGCCTGCAACTTTCCAGGCTAAAGAGCCCCAGGGCTCTCAGCCTGTCATCGTAGGGTCTACTTCCCTGACCTCTGATCATGCGCGTGGCTCTTCTCTGGACTCTCTCAAGCTTCTCCACATCCTTTTTGAATTGTGGAGCCCAAAACTGGATGCAGTACTCCAGCTGCGGCCTCACTAAGGCCGAGTACAAGGGGAGAATGACGTCCCGGGATTTGCTTGAGAAGCATCTATGGATGCAAGCCAGCATTTTGGTCACTTTACTAGCCGCAGCATCACATTGCAGGCTCATGTTCATCTTGTGGTCAATGATGACCCCCAAGTCTCTTTCTTCCATAGTGCTAGCCAACATAGCACTGCCGAGCCTATAAGGATGCTGCAGGTTTTTCTTCCCAAGGTGGAGAACCTTGCATTTATCGGCGTTGAACACCATCAGATTCTCGTCCACCCACTTGCTGAGCCTGTCCAGGTAAGCCTGGATTGCCCGCCTGTCTTCTGGTGTGGATGCTTTGCCCCAAAGTTTGGTGTCATCGGCGAACTTGGCCAGTCCGCTTCTGACTCCAGTGTCCACATCATTAATGAAGATGTTGAACAGTGTGGGTCCAAGGACAGAGCCTTGGGGGACCCCACTGGTCAGAGGACACCATGATGAGTGACTTCCATCAATTACTACCCTCTGGGTCCGACCACGGAGCCAATTTTCCAGCCAGTTGTGGAGGACCCAAGGCGGCAATTGGCCAGTTTCTCCAAGAGGCGATCATGGGAAACCAGATCGAAGGCTTTTTTGAAGTCAAGATATATGACATCAATCCCTTCTCCCTTGTCCAGGTGATAGGTCACCTGGTCGTAGAAGGAAATCAAAGACTAAAGTAAGTTCATTTAAACTACCAAATGACTGTGAGCTAAACTGAAGATGTACTTGGTTTGCTGGTTTTGGTCTGTGCATGGGCGAATCCCTCTTTTTAGTGTAAGAACCTGAGATGCCAATCAATATATAAAAAGGATACTATGACTTCTTCAAATATTGCTACCCTGATTTGTAGCTGTGTGTTAAATAGTAATTGAAATTACATCGTATATGGGAATTTCATTTTGTTGGATAACAGTGCTAAAATTCAAGCCAAGAGTAGGCACTTTTATTTTTATTTTTTTAACTGAAAAAATGTAGTTTTCGGGGCACCATATTTTTCAGAATCCCATAACCATTTCTTTCTCTAAATTTTTATCATAACCTTATTCCTGACACAGGTGAGGCATAACTGTTTTGAAGACAACCTCTGTGTGCTAATGAATTTCAGAGCATGACAGTGTTGTTATTTAAGGAACCAGTGCAGCTTACTGTGGTTGATTATATAAAATAAGACACTGAATAATTCTGTATTGTTGAATGCCTTCTGTGTGTAGCCACCATGGCTGGCTGGCTGGGGTTGCATCTGGTAGGGTGGGGTAATGTTGGTTCCTGTTCTTTAGGCTAAGATCTAGCACAGAACTCATGGATGACATGCATACTTTGAATAGTCTAAAAACAATAAATAGGTTTGGTAAAGGTTTAAAACAGTGCTCTTTCTGCTTTGAATTAGAGAGCAGTGGGGAAAGTGGAAGCTTTCCAACTAAAAGACAAAGGAAACTTTATAATAAGTCTCCTTTCACTAGGAGAAGAACAGGGGAAACATTCAAGAAGCTCTGGGCAGAACCTGTGAAATGGTCAACAATGTCCTGTTACTAGAAGGTTGAAGCCCTGGGACCAGGCATTTAGGAGGGGTCTCTACTCTGGGAGTGAGTCCAGAGACCCTAAAATGGAACAGCATTGCCTAAATTCTGTTTAAATTCTGGAAAGTTAAGCTTCACAAGGATCCAGCCATTAAGCCCCACAAGGACATCATGGGCAAAAAACAGAAAACAGTCGTTCAAGGAAAACTTCAAAACCTCCTTGAGTTCCTTGTTCTTGAGTTGTGCAGTAGCACGTTACTACGTTATTTTTTTTAATTAATTTTCATAATAGGTGTGGGATAAACTAATAACATTCTGTCCTTTAACTTTATCTATCATTAACAAAGAATGATGGTGCCTATAGACTCAAATAATCAAATCTGCTGGAATATGCTAATTAGCACACTCCAGCAACCTCCGTGTCTCATGTATTCAGCATCCGCATGCTTCAAAATGGCAGTGGGGGGTGCTTTAACTAAAGCTTATCGAACAAGCCTTAATTAAAGGGCCCCCATCACCATTTTGAAGTGTGGGATGCTGAATACACAAGATGCTGTGGGGACTTTAATTAAAGTTCCCCGCTCCCCGCCCCCCACGCAAACACCCCTGGAGCATATGTAAAGACACCCGAACTGGTTAGATAACCTTGTACTTGACATTCAAGCTTTATAAAAATTGAAAAACCATGGGTTAATTCCTTAAAATTACTGTGTTTTCTGTTTGCAGAGCCATAATTATCCAATCTTGGGCCACAGCAAAACATTCTTCCTAAACATATGAGTTAAAGTTACTGAAAGTGTTATAGTATTTCCTAGTGCCTGAAAAGAATAGGCATGCAAACATGAAATAAACATCCATAACATGAAATAACTAAAGCATTTGACCTGCTTGGGCTTTTTTTTCCATAGTGTATGAGAAGTAGCTGCATAATTTGGCCTGTACCTGAAGTAATATTTATGCCAGGAGTTATGGAGACAAAATATACAGTATACAATTTTATGAAGTGAATAGATTTCATAGACATTAGGGCTGAAAGGGACCTCGTGAGATCATCAGGTCCAGCCCCCTCCCAAAGGGCAGGAAGTCAGCTAGGGTCAAAGGATCCCAGCAAGATAAGCATCCAAGCATTTCTTAAAGGTATCCAGAGTAGGTGCTTGCACCATTTTGGGGGGAATCTATTCCAGACTCTGGAGACTTGAATGGTAAAGACGTTTTTCCTTATGTCCAGTCTAAAGTGGTCTTCCAGCAATGTGTGACCATTAAACCTTGTCTTCCCTTGGGCTGTCCTGGTGAGCGCACGTTCTCCCAGTTCCTTATGCACACCCCTTATGCACTTATAGGCTGCCACCAACCGCCCCCTGAGTCCGCACTTCTTCAGGCTGAAGAGTCCCACAGCTCTCAGCCTCTCCTCATAAGGCCTGCTCTCTTGACCTCTAATCATGTGCATGGCTGTCCTCTGGACTCTCTCAAGCTTCTCCACATCCTTTCTGAAGTGCAGAGCCCAGAAGCGAATATACATAATAATCCACAGAAAATCTCCAAACAAGATAACTCATTCCAGGCTGATGGTTGTGAGGCGGTGACAGTAGCTTGAACACTTTCAAGCCCTTGTTTGTAGTCCAGTGCATTTAGGGGAACAGGGTAGAGAAGAGGGAGTTTACGCTAATGTCAGGGCCATTATAATTTCAGATATACAAGTAAACACTTAAAAGAAATAACAGAAGTAGTATCCATGGCTGCTTAAAGACATTTAAAAAAAAACAAAACCCAAATAGGTGCTTTACTTTAAACTCAATGTGCTGCTGTACTGAGCCCAGCACATGCCCAGAAGAGAAATTTTGTTAGTTGGACCCAGCTCACCCAATGTCTATATAAATTGGATACTTTAGGGAGTCTTTTTTGGTTCTTTTATCTAATAGATGATTAGCTATTAGATAAAAATGCTAGACTCACTGAAGCACCCAGTCTATACAGACGCTAAGTCGAACTAATATGCTGCTGCTTCTGGTAAAGCATTGTTGGTTTGTTTGTTTGTTTGTTTTTAATGTTTATAAGCAGACTTTATTTTTAGGTCATTTAAGTTCAGATGCTAATAATATAGAAAAATGAAATACAGAACTAAATAGCTTTTCTAATCATGGGTTATTATGGGACATACTAGGTAAATGGGCACTAGGCATTCTATCATTCCATGATAGAAGTTTTGTATTTTGATACAGCAACATCTTAAATTGAATTCCCAAGGAAGGGTTTCAGTAATGTATCACTAATCAGCTTTTGTGGTACAGCTTAATAAAATAAAAGAGCAGGATATTAAAAACAAAAAAAAACAAAAAACCCAAAACATTTCTTGAATGTTTAATAATCACTTCATATATTTGAGGCTATGTAATGAATGGCTGTGTTTCAGTTAACTTTGTGATTGCTAGAACTTGTATGCACAAATATTTGTGTGCATAACAGAACTGTTTTTAGTGTTTAATTTAAAATGCTTAATGTACCAGCCATCAGGTATGAAAGCAGTGATATCTCTCATGGCTGGTTAGTTCTGCACAGGCTGGATCCATAGGAGTATAGGGGATTGTTCTCCCAACTTCTTGTAGCAAGTATTGAAGAAAGAGGTTCTGACATCATTCTTAATCCACATGTAGAAGAAAAGGAGGACTGCTACTGTTCTCACTCCAGCAATAGAATGAATGGCCTTTGCTTAAGGAACCAAAGTCCTTCAAACAAAGTACATTGCGCATAAAAAAGTATTTTAATTTTCTTTTGGTTGCCTGAGGCAACTCAGTTGTTATTTTGTCTCTGTTTCATTTAAATAAATAAATAATTAAACAAACAAAAATAGACAATGGAAAATGTTTAATATTTTTAATTTACTTCAATTTTTTACGTCCGTGTTAAAAATTAAGCTTAGTTGCTGTTTTTTTCATAAAATTGGATATATGGATGGAGGGGAGGTACTGCTGTCAAATTTTCAGGTTCTCCACCTACCCACACACTGCTCACGTATCAAATTCTGAGGGTTATGAGGAAGACAAACTATGCACCATAGTAGCATAGTTTAAAATGTTGAACACAGCTGTATGTCTGTAAATATTTTCTCTTGTGAAATTTTCATCAGTAACAGAAAAGTATATCCCCTAATAATAGTGACTACACTTCAAGAAGTGATAAAGATCCTCTTATCAAAGCATGTTCTCAAAGGCCATTAATCTGTGACTGTTGAGGAGGAGGACAGGAAAGGGGAAACCAGCATTAATTTGAATTATATGCTAGTTGAAACAAAAATTACTTGTCTGTCTTGGCAACATTTGGAATACATTGTCTTTTCTTCATTTATAAAAAAGTGTCTGTCTATCCTTTTATTATTAGGTTCCAAATTAAGTCAAGTAACTACATATTTGCAAAATCTTCCTGTCTTCATGGCATGACCACTTAATTGTATTGAGATGGTTCTCAGTGGGGGTACTTGCTGGACTTGAAAGGGCACTTATTTGGGGAGGCAGGAAAGGAGGGAAAAAAGTTTCAAGTGCTGGAAAACCAATATTTATAGAGGCTAAGATTGTTTAGGCTGCTTATCTGTTGTTTATAGGTGGACTAGACTGGATCCAGACTGATTATGCAATCAGTTTCTAATCCATTCAAAAAGTCAATATTAGGTGCATGTTTTTGATCAGGATCTGTTCCAATGGCTATTGCAGCTGTCCAGTGATAATGGTTTGTTGTGCTTTTTTATACAAACATCTGAAAGGCAAGTTTAGGCTTAACGGATATTTGTGTTATAGTAGTGCTTGAAGCTTAGTGTTCTAGTATATTATTTGCAATGGAAACAAATAATGCAGGATACCCTTCCGCAAATAATAAGTAGAAACAAGCGTTAAAATTACATTTTCAGATGTTTTAAAAAAAGGATTCTGAACCACATCTGAGGTGCCTCGAGATACTTTCAGTACTTCCAGTAGCACCGTTAAGTGTGCAACTGTGATTCACAGGGTAAACCAAGCAGGAGATTTCAAATAGGATCTGTAGTCTCTATAACAGAAAAATTGCTCTTATTTTTCTATTTTCAAAAAAAAAAAGTGAAAATGAAGAGCTAACATTTTCAGAGGCATGCCTTGACTCCAGGAAGGTCAAGAATCACTGTTTTAAAACATGAATTGTTTATGGGTGCAAACAACTGTTTGCAGGACCTGGTTTAGGTTTAGGCAGCTTGTTTTTAATCTGCTTAAAGTGGGAGCAAAATGTGAAGGCATTTGTTGGTTGCCAGGAGCAGAGCAGGGAGTGGAGCAGGGAGCACTGGCAGTGCCAGTGGGGAGTTGGTGGATCTGTTGTGGGGAGGAGGGGAGAAGGAGTTGCTTTTTTGGTAAGGAGGTAGTCAGAGGGGCTAAAAATAGTTGGAGGAGGATAGGAACAGCTTAGGTGTGGGGCTGTGGTGAGTGCCTGGGCTTTCCCCAGATATTCATTAGACTGGATTAACCCATTTTAGATCCGGTTAACCCAGGCCAGTCCAAAGTCAGTTCACCTCCTGAAGTGAACTAACTTTAGATTGAGTGCAACATTATGCAGCAGTCTGAGCCCTGTGAAGTCTGGCATGTCCAGTCATTTAGATCAAGCTTCCTTGGTGAGCTCTATCTAAATGTAAAACTTGTATGTACCCTATATCACTGCATGTGGGAAAACAGGCAGAAGTTGTTGCTTTCAAAATGAGGACCCGTCTGTGTTGGAGTTAAGACTGCAGATTTCCAAAGAATAACAAAAAACAGGTATTTTCAGGGTTGCTCTTCACTTATTCCTAAAAATAAGAACTAATGGGTAAATGAGAGTTGTAAGCATGATTAAATCAACTATAAACAAATAATGTATTTTAAAATTAATAGTTTTCTATATTGGAAAGTATTCAAGCCTCTGCACTCTGAAATCAGTTTACAGTTTCATGTTGCAAAATAAGTACTTGATATTTTTATTTGAAAAGGAGGAAAAGTAAGTTGCCCTTTTTTTCAACTAATTAGTTTTAGTGAGTGTGCGGCTGTAGCATTAGTGTTTCTTTAATTAAGAGCTTTTCTGCACATTTTGTGCTATAACATTTGTCATGTGTTTTCTCTTTTGAAACCAATACACATATTGGCCAACTTCTCTTTTAATGATATGCTGGCATTATTCAGTATTATACAACAAACACTGAATTAGAATGCTTACTGGCAGTGTCTAATGAATTCTATGAAAGATGATTAGTATATATTTTAGTAGATTATCTAGAATTTGAGTTCTTTTGGAAATAGAAATGGCATTGTTGAACTCCAACAGTATATTTTATTAATATATGACTAATGAATTGTGTTACTCTTCCTTAGGTATTGATAATACTGATATTGATAGTACTTTCTAATGATTATTGTGGTTTAGCTTGCAGAGGAATTTAGGTCATTTCTTGTTCACATTCTTAAAATTGCAGTGCTTACTATATTGCTTTTATTTAACTTGTATGCAATAAGTGCATGGCAGAAGGCTCTGAGAAGTTAAAACAGCTAATGTTTAATGCATATATATAACTTCTCAATGTGTTTCAGCAGTTCACTGTGGTGTAGGCACTTTAAAAGCAGTAATGTCATCATGTTTAACTTTGCATAATACTATGTAAGTATCATCTGATCTAAACCTTCAGGAAATATTGGCTGAAAGTGCAGTCAGACCAAGAATTAAAAATACAACTTACCTTTGTTTTGTAACTGCTATTTGCAATGATGTATTGATTATGTCTGTTCCATGAAATACTCTTCCTCTCTTTGATCCAGAGATTTTCTATGGCCACTTGTAAACACAATCAGGGTTTAGTCCCCTAAATTTAAATTTAGAGGTGCACCGATACATCAGTCCGATATCGCATGAGTAACAAAATAAAGAAAATTGGCTGTATCAGAAATCAGCCTGATGCAGCTGATAACTTGGTTGATAAATGCCATGTGTGTATGCAGCCGCAGGCAGCAAGGAGCACAGCCAGCAGCGTGGACAGTTGCTTCCAGCTTGTAAGTCCATTATGGTGGAAAGGGAGGAGGGAAAGGGGTGTGTGGGGGAGTGCAGATCAACCCCCACTCTGCAGTGAGGGAGGGGGCAGGGGCAGGTGCTGCCCAGCCAGGGCGGGGTGGGATGGGGGATGAAGCCACGACTAATGGCAGGGGGGCTCCCACTGCTGCTTACACCCTGGCCGGGCACAGGAGGACATGTGCCCCCAGATTTGCGTGGGGCAGGGTGGGCTGCAGCTGGAGCTGGGGCTGTGCCAGGCTCTTCTTGGTGGGGGCTGGGCTCAGAGCTGGAGCTATGGAGAGGGCTGCAGCCACCCCTAATTTCACCATAGCTCCCTTCTGGCACAGCCCTAGCTCTTCCCGCCATGTGGGAGGAGGTGGGGGTTGAGCTAGGAAGAGCCAGGGCTGCACTGGTTGGCCAGCAGCAGCAGCACTAGGAGATAGCTATGGCAAAATTTGGGGTGACTGCAGCCCCCTCTGTAGCCCCTGCCCCAAGTGAGAAGAGCCCCCAGTGTAGCCCAGCCCCCAGTGAGAAGAGCGGCGCACAGCCCCAGCTCCAGCCCGCAGCTGCAGCTTGCCTGCCCCGCCCCATGCAGATTTGGGGGTGCACACCCCCCCCCCGCACCCTTCCAGAGAGAAAGCAGCAGTGGGAGCTGCCCTCGCAATGAGTTGTGGCTCCAACCCACACTCCACACCATCCTGGTTGGGCTGTGCCTGTCCCTGGCCCCTCCCTCACTGTAGGAGGGATTAATCTGCTCTCCCACACCCCTTCCCTCCCACCTTCCCTTCCACTACAATTGACTTACCAGCTGGAGGCAGCTTTCTGCGTTGTATTGAATATCAGCTCACTATTGGCTGATATGCCTCCTTAAAAATCGGATATCAGTATTGGCCCCCAAACCTGTATCAGTGCAACTCTAATTAAAATAATGGGTTTTTAACTGTGATGATTAAAAACCCACCATTTCGATTTAGGGCTTCTGTCACCGTTACGGTGAGGGGCCCAATCCTTTTTTTTTCTTTTCTTCCCTCTCTTGTGGAGCCTGCCCACCTCTGCAGTGGCCAGCAGGTTGAGCAGTCCCTGAGCTGCAGGTGGTGGCATGGGGGGTGGTCCTTCCCTTTTGTAGTGGTGGCACCACCTGGGAGCCAGCTGTGTGGGCTGCTAGCAGGCAGGTGCTGCCTGATGGGTGCTGCTTGTGTATGGGTAATGTCTGGGTCTCCCTGCCATTAAGGCCCACTGACAGCTCACCCCCCAGCCACAGGAGAGGCAGGAAGGCTCCACAGGGGGAAGAAGGGGAAGGATCAGGCCCCACACTGCTTGTGGGCTCGGGGAAGAGTTGGATCCAGTGGATGCTGCCTGTCAGCTGGGGCAGCACCTGCACAGCTAACAGCCCTCCCAGGTGGCCCTAAGGGATGTTGCTACTGGGGATGGAAGTACCACCCCCCCCACCCTAGCCCCCACAGCTCAGGGGCTGCATAGCCTAGCAGCAGCTTGCACAGGCTAGGTCCCCTGAGGCGGGGGGAAAAATGGCAAGGGGCCTAATCTTCCCCTCCCCCTGAGCCTACCTGCCTTTCCTGTGGCCAGCAGGCTTGGAGCTTCCCTCCACAGTAGTGACACTCTCTGGAGCCACCTGGGCAGGCAACTAGCAGGTGGGTGCTGCCCCAGCAAGCAAGCAGCACCCAGCCCAATCTAAATGTTCCTCGAGCCCAAGCTGGAGAAGCACCTGCCTGCTAGCAGTCCACCTGGGTGGCCCCACTGGGCGTCACCACTGTGGAAAGAAGGACTGGGGCCCCCCGGCAGCTTGCTCCCTGGCCATGGGAGACGCAGGCAGGCTCTTGGTGGGGGCGGGAAAAGGATTGCGCCCCTTACTGCTTCTGCCTTCAGCCTGCCTCTCCCACGGCAGCATTGCAAGCTTTCAAAGGCTGCAATGTTACAAATAGCTGTTGCAAACTAAACTACATGTGGATGCAGTTGGGTTTGGAATGTAGCTGTAACTGGTTTACATTGTAAAAAATAATAAGAAAGAAAAAAAAATCCACACATGTACAGCATGATGCAATTAAACCACAAAAACGGTCTCTTTCTGTCATGTGTACAAGCGCCCCATGATCCTAGTGCAAGATAACACTGGTCAAAGCAGTTCTGCCTGTGTAGAAAGTTGGTTGGAGACATGAGTTGTATGCTTAAGAAAACTGGATGTGCATGAACCTATTGTGAAACATGTATGTACACCACACCTTTACAGAGAAGATGAGTAACTGATTTTTCTCCCTTTCCATTGTTTATCCTTTCTAGCTTATTCATGATTCTTTCTTAGATTTAGTTTTGCTAGTCTGTATAAGCCTATTTTAAACTCAAGTCATAAGACAGGCTCTTTATTTTCCACTAATCATCCTGGTAACTGTTCTCTGCATCTGTTAAGGTTTGAAATAATCTTTCTTGTGCATGAGTGACCAGAATGTTTTTACAGAATTTCAGAAAAAGCTCTCTGCAGTGATTTACATAAGGGCAGTTTAGACCTTGATTCCACAGATGTTTCATGCACCCAAATAACTTTTTGATGCTGAGCAATTTTTTTATAGTCAATAGGACTCTTGATGTGTAAAGCATTTTACATGCATCAGTGTTGTAGGATGGTTACTTCCACAGAAGGTGGAGCTGTCACATGTGACCTACTTGTGTTGCGCTGCATTAAGGTGATGTTTTTATTATAGCTCTAAAAGGTAACATAAATAAATAAAGTATTAACCCAAATAACAAAGGTCATAGAAGCTTACAAGTCTTTTGTTTGACACTATATCCTCGTACAATTCAAAGAGGAAAAATTAGTCTGAGTCTAATATATTGTGAATGCTACATGGATAGCCACATGAATGGAATATAATCAAGCATAGGAAAAAGGATCATGAAAAGATCTACGCTTGAAAAAGGCAGAGTAAAGATGAAGTAATAGCAAATGATTGATCATAAAGAATAGGAGTGGAAAGGAACCATGGAGTAGGGATAATGGTACACTTGATCATTAACGGAGTTCTATATAGAGAAACTCGTTTTTATATTACTGTAGAATTCAGGGCATGATCAAGCTGGGACACATGCATCCCTTGACTGTTGTGTCATGGCTGCCATATACACAGATGCTGATTTATAACAGACACCAAATGATACAGGGAAGGTGAAGGGATGGGAGAACCAAATCTACACAGCTATTGTAGAAGTCTGTAACCTTCTATATTTAAAATAAAGTAGTTACAATATATTCCCTATTATTGCCAGCCTTGTAAAGAACAGTCCCCGTTGTCAGATATTCAGCAAGTTGAACTGGGGTCATATTAAAAACTTTGTCTTTGGCAGTACACAGTATTATTGCTATTGATGTATTCACTATACTTGCAAGGAAGGAATACAGAGATAATCATCCATAATTTGAAAAAAAAAAAAAATTATAATCAGGATTCCAATGGCAATGTTAATAGGTTCTGTATAAAGGAGGTATAGATCTATGCATTCTTTATATATAGATCTATACAAAGGATATATAGATATGTGTATCGATGTATATATCTGTGTTTATAGATGTATGTAGATGTATAGAATGGAGGACAAAAAGGATATATACATGTATATAGATGTGTATGCATGTATATATATATGATCTTTTTTGCCTCCATGCTTTGTGCTAAATTTTAACTTTTAGATTTTTTTTTAATACAACAAGTGCACAACACTTATTAGAAATATTGTAACATTTAAAATTTTATTAAAAGTCTTCCTGGGGGAACACTGTTATTACTTTCACAAAATCAACTCTCTTAACTAATGCAGAGCCCGAGATTAGTTTGCATAGTGGAATTCATATCGTTACCCTCTCCACTCT
>NW_005843033.1:76587-79227 GCF_000455745.1 Alligator sinensis
TATTGCTGTCATTGCAAAGCTTAGGTTTCCAGTCCTTTATCCTACCAATAGCTCTGTGTTTGGAGCCAGTGGAAGTGCCCTTAATACATATATATCTGTAGACTCTTGTCCGGATTGATCTCCAAAACTGCTTTCATTGTAGCACAAGTACAGCTATCCTTGAAAATAGTGCTCAGCAGCATCTAGGTGATAAAAAATTTCTTAGGATGAGCTTTCTATAGAAACTGTTCCCAGTGCAAGGTAAGCTCACTATCCCATTGTAGATTGTCTGAAGAAGTGGAGAGTTGAAGCAGGTCCTCAAGAGACCTATTGTGAAGAACCTACAGAGAAACAAAGTTTTCAGGAACAGCCAGCATGGATTCACCAAGAGCAAGTCAGCAAGGAGGTGACAACCTGATTTCCTTTTTGAGAAGGTGGTAAGCTTTGTGCATGGGAGAAGAGCAGTGGATGTGTTTATATCTTCACTTTAGCAAAGCTTTTGACATGGTCTTCCATGCCATTCTTATTAACAGGCTAGGTGACAGTACTGTAAGGTGGATACATAGCTCATTGGATCATCATATTCAATGAGTAGTCATCAATGTTTCAATATCTAGTTGAAAAGAGTATCAAGTGGGGTTCCACAAAGGTCTGCCTTGACTCTAGTATTCTTCAATATCATCATTAATCATTTGGATGATGGAATTCAGTGCATGATTTATAGATGGCACCAAGTTGGGTGGAGTTGCAGATAATCTGGAGGGTAGGGCTAGGGTCCAGAATGACCTGGATAGACTGGAAAACAGATTTGCAATCAATTAGATGAGACTAAAGAGTGACAAGTGCAAAGTCCTGCACTTGGGACAAAATAACTGCATGTACAAATACAGACTGGACAATGACTGGCTAGGGTGCAGTACTGCAGAGAAGGACCTGGGGTTTACAGTAGACCAGAGGTCAGCAACAGTTTTGGCCAGAGTGCTAAAAAACCCCAGCCTTGACCTACTCCAAAACTTCGGGTGCCAGAGTCAGATGACAGGGGAGCCTTGAGAGGCCCAATCCTTATTGCTGGTGGTGGGTATGTGTGTGCCTCCAGGCAGCTGGCAAGGGAGGGGCTGGGGTTGTGCTGCCCCAGTCCCTTCCCTGCCCTGCACCCCAAGTCACGCATGCACCTGCCACTACCACGAAGCCAGTGCTGGGACTCCACATCCTGGTGCAGTGGTTTGAAGCCTGTCCACCACCTGCTGCAGCTGCCCAGAGCCTGGGACAGCTGTGACAGGAGGACAGGAGGCTTCAGACAGGTACACCAGTTTCCAGAGCCCCAGCACCAGCTCCATTGCAGCAGCATCTGTGCATATGGAATGAAGGGGGATTTGATAACAGTCTTCAAATACGTGAAGGATGTTTATAGGGAGGATAGAGATGGGATTGTTTCTGTGGCTGTAGGGGACAGGACTAGGAATAATGGCCACAAGCTTTAGTAGGGACAATTTAGGTTGGAGAGTCAGAGGAACATTCTTACTAAGACGACAGCCAAGCCTTGGAACAGGCTACCTAGAGAAATTGTGCAGTCTTTACCCTTGGAAGTTTTCAAGAGAAGGTTACACAGGCTGGGATGGTTTCTTCTAAGATGATACTGCCTTGAGCAGGAGGCTGGACCAAATAACCTCATGAGGACCCTTGTTAGCCTTACTTATTTTATGTTCTTATGATCATGAAACTTTTAAGAAGAATAGTATGTTACACCTATCATAAAAACTATTTTATTTTAAGGGCCTGCTGCAATTGGATATTATTCTATATGAACATTGCATTGGTTTAGTTTATAGTTGGGTTCCTCTGCATCAGAACCCCCCCCCCAAAAAAAAAACACCCCAAAACCAATCCCCTCCCTCCCCCACAGAACCTAGTATGTTCAATGACCCTCAGTTGCAATAGAGGGCTTCATTCTTCTGATGCTAACATTATCTGACCAGGAAAATTAATTACCATGTTTACTTGAATAGAAGATGACCATTATAATAAGATGAGCTCTCAATAATTAGATTCTATATATGAAAAATGGATACATTTGTTATAATTTTACAGGTATAGGTTCTAATTTTTGGAAGTTTGACTTGAATTTCTCCCCTCCTACTGCTACAGCAGGGAAAATAAATTTGGGTGGTCAGGTAGTCTTTTTGCTCTCTGCTTTCCTCCATTTTTTTCCATGAGAGTCCCTTCTCTCTCTTCTTACTGTCAGACCCTGCTGTCCTGATCACAGAAGTAAGCAGCAGATTTCAAAATAGTTCCATAGTTTCATAGTTGGTAGGGTCAGAAGGGACCTGAGGAGATCATCTAGTCTGACCCCCTGCTGTGGCAGGAAAGAATACTGGGGTCAAACGACCCCGGCCAGATGTACGTCCAGCCTCCTTTTAAAGACCCCCAGGGTAGGAGCCAGCACCACTTCCCTTGGAAGTTGGTTCCAGGTCCTAGCCACCCTGACAGTGAAATAGCGCTTCCTAATGCCTAGCCTGAAACTACCCTCCGCTAGCTTGTGTCTGTTGTTTCTTGTAATTCCCGGGATTGCTTGGGGGAACAGAGACTCTCCCAATGCCTGCTGGTCCCCTTGACTAGTTTGTAGACTGCCACTAGATCCCCTCTCAGCCTTCTCTTTTGGAG
>NW_005843033.1:80682-88887 GCF_000455745.1 Alligator sinensis
CTTTGATTCGTGTAGGGATTACTTCCCTTTGAGCTACCACTCCTTCTGGACACTCAACTCCCTCCAGCTCTGGGACCTCAGTGCCTCCCCCACTAGTCTTCTTACATCATTAAAGTCCACCCTCCTGAAGTCGAGGATTGCTGCCTTGCTGGAGGCTTTCACCACCTTGCGCTGGATGGTGAATTCTAGCAGATGATGATCGCTATCGCCTAGGTGGTCGAGCACCTGCAGACCCTGTACCAGGACATCACCTGTGGTCAGGACCAAATCCAACAAGGCGTCTCCCCTGGTGGGGTTGTGTACCTCCTGGGTTAGATGGAAGTCCTATATGTCGGTTAAGAACCTGCGTGAGCAGTCGGACCTGGCTGTCTGCTCCTCCCAGCAGATGTCTGGCAAGTTCAGGTCACCCATGACGACCACATCCTTGGACCTAATTATCTCTGTGAGCTGACTTAAGAATTCCTGGTCTCAAACTTCTCCTTGGTTGGGTGGTCTGTAGTAGACTCCCACCGTTAAGTTCCTTTCTCCCCGACCCCCTTGTACTCTAACCCAGAGCACTTCCGTTTGCTCCTCCTCTGACCCAGTAATACACATTGTGGATGTGTATTGCTCCTTGACAGAGCGTCACACCCCCACCCTTCCTACCTGTCCTGTCTTTCTTGTAGAGCCTGTAGCCCTTGATATTCACTGCCAAGTCATGTGTTTGATCCCACCACGTTTCGGTGAGCCCCACTATGTCTGGGTTGGTGCTGGCTAGCAGGAAGACTAGTTCCTCCTACTTGTTCCCCATGCTGCAGGCATTAGTATAGAGGCATGTAAGGCCTCCTGAGGATGAATGGACTGCCCCCCTTATCCCAGCGGTACCCAGGCCTATGTCACTTACCTGATTACCTGTTTCTCTTGTCATCTGTTTAGGCTGGGCTGCTCCTACAGGCAATGCTTGGCTTGCTTGTCTGAGGCTTCCCCCTCCCCCAATGAGCCTAGTTTAAAGCCCGCCGGAGGAGATCTGCCAACCTAGAAGAGAAAACATGCTTACCTTTGGGGGAAAGATGCAGCCCATCCCATTCGAGCATGCCCCTCGTCGTGATGTATGGATCATTATCCAGGAAGCCAAAGCCTGGCTCGAAACACCAATTCCGAAATCTGAAGTTGACCTTGCCAATGCAGGTCTCTTGCCTCCTTCCACGTCCGCTCACTGGTAGGATGGAGGAGAACACCACCTGCACCCCTATCTCCTTCAACAGACCCCCTAGTGCCTGGTAGTCTGCCATCAGGTGATCGGGGCTTCTCCTGGCCGCATCATTCGTACCCACATGGATAAGGACCATGAGGTAGAAGTCTATGGGACGGATAATGGCTGGGAGCATCCCCGTCACGTTCTCGATCTTGGTGCCGGGCAGACAGTAGACCTCACGCGAGGGGTCCTGGTGGCAGATGGGACCCTCTGTACCTCTCAGGATTCAGTCCCCTATGACGATCACCTGACAGTTGTTCCTCCGGGTCGGCTTAGCACTTTCAGTCTGGTTGGGGCACGAGGAATGTGAAGTGTCCTCCTCTCCAATTATTTCTTCCCCTCTCTCCTCCTGTAATGTCGCCAGGGCCTCGTACCTGTTCCGCAGCTGAACTGGGAAGACTGGTACCGGACTGCTGCGAGCAGCCCTTGCCCTGGGGGGAACTGTCCGCCACTCCATCGGGGATGGTGCCTCCCAGGGTGCTGCTCCCTTTGGCGCGTCTCCCTTAGGTGCTTGGCCCTGCAGGGAGAGAAAGTACCAGTCAATCTCATCCTCTGCCTCTCTAACTAACCTTCAAATTAAACATGGCTGTAGCAACTTGCATATAGTACCCATACATTTAGTTCATCCAGAATTGATGCATATTACCTTTTTTAAACTGCTGCAAGTTTTAGCACAGGTAATTCATAAACATGCTTTTAAGTATTATGTTGACATCTGCTTTTATTTGGTACAAACTATACATGCATTAGTCCAAAAACAAAAGGCTCAAGATTTACTGTATGGGCCCCAGTGGCTGGGCTAGTCAACAGCATTTCAAACTATGGTGACCCCACAGTGCAGCACTGCTCAGTATGCGTGTACCCTCCAGATACCCCTCACAAATGATCCGTGTGCGAATTAACCCCCACTCATAATTGGAACTGGGTGTTCTTGTTACGAGTCCTGAGATCCTCCAAAATTGATATGCAGTTAAGGTGCAAGGCAACCTTGCCCAGCTCCATCTTGCGGAGGGTGGGGCCACAGTAATCATGTGGGATACGGTGAGAGAGGGGATGACAGAGGGATTCTGGGTGGACTATTTGGGACCCCATTTGGTGATGTTTGCCAAGCATTTAAGGCTGATGAAGAAACAGATTGGAAATGGGAAAGAAAGCTCTGCTGTGGGAGTGAAGAGGAAGTAAAAATATGTTCAATGCAGTGTCTCACCATGATTTGAAAAAGTCAGTGGTGAGGGGGGCTGTGCTTAATGTGTACTACCATAAATCTTATTAAAATGAGCTGCACTATCCTTATGGTAGGTTCCCATCCACAGATTTTCCCAGTGTGGACCATGTGGCTTATATCCATGCTCACTGTTAGATGCATTTAATCAACTTCATAGTTGGTTTCTACTACTGAGCACAAGCTGCTTTTGGCAGCAATTTAATTATGGGCAATGTATTTAGTTAGGTTTCCTTGTATGTGATTTATAATATGAGGGGTGTTTTCCCCCATGCCAGTTGCTCAAAAATCTACCACCATTACTGAGGCAGTTGGGATCCTCAATTCAGGAGATAGGACTGGGAATGCAGGACCTCTATTTTCCAATTTAATTATTCAATAAGAATTTTTTACTGTACTTCTAGATGTTTTAACCACTTGTTTTCTTAGGACTGTCTCTTGCTTTTTCATGTCTGGTTCAGCTAGTGATTTTGTATATTTATTTATAGCCCACTACTCTTATATTAGAAAAAAAGTCTTGCCATCCTCTATTAGTTTGGAAGTTAGAGTAAAATCTTTGGCTTCCTCCTTCTGCTTTCTCTGTGGCAGGTTAGGTTGCTCTTAGTGTTTCGGGATGTTGTGCCTAGTAGTTGTGTAAGAGAGTTTTTCTTGTAATTTTTAAGAATAGGTTAAACATACACTTGTCTTGGATGATTTAGATAGGGTCAATACTGCCTTGATGAGAAGATGTCCTGGATTAGATGTCCTGAGGTACATTCCAATTTTTTTCCTTTGCTTCTATAAGTAATTTTTTTTCATGAGGCTGTAGGAGATCTCAAAAGATGAAACATTATTATGCTGCTGTTCTTGCTATGTTTTAAATTTAATTTTTTAGCCTCTTTCCATTTCAAAACACTATCTCTTGCATTTAAAATAATTAAAAATATTCTTTACTGAAAGCAGTAATCCATCACCAGCTGCATGCAAAGTAAAGTTTAATTATTGTTACGTTTTTGTTTAGTCTTTCACAAAAAGGGAACCATTAAGAAATTACACAGCATGTTTCATCTTAACCCTTTACATTAGCTGTGCTACAGACACAGCTTTCCTCTTCCAAATATGGGGCGTTTTTGCTTGCCTGGTTAATGTTCTTTGGATAGAGAATGTCATTTAAAGGCATATGACTATATGAGGGAGTGAGGTAATGTTAGGTACTTGGACAAGACTAAGCCTTACAAAAAGCTATTACAATTTTGTTCAGATTTCACAAAAGAATGTATACTAAAAACTAGGGGTGCGCTGATAGGGAATTTTTGGGCTGATACTGATGGCCGATTTTTAACGAGCCACATCAACTGATACTTATCCAATTGCCGATTTATGCAGCTGGGCAGCATGGAAAGCAACACGTGGCTGGTAAGTCTGTTGTGGAGGAAGAGGTGAGGGGGCAGGGAAGGGGCATGGTGGTGTAGATTGAGGCCCCCATAGGGAGGGAGCGAGGCTGGGGCAGGGGCAGCTGCTGCACAGCATGATGGGCAGAGCATCCAGGGGCATGGGGGGATGGATCCCACTACTGTACAAACCCCAAGAGGGTATGGGGGTGGTGCCCTCTGGATCTGTGCACAGGGCAGGGGCAGGCTGCTGCTGTGAACTGGGGCTGGGGGTAGCACTGGCCTCTTCCTGGTGGGGGGCTGGGCTGCGCTCAGGGTGGCCAGCGGCGGCGCTGGAAGGGGGCTTTCGGGGGGAGCTGCACCACCTCAAAATTCATCATAGCCCTCACAGTGCTGCTAGCACCCACAGCCCAACCCCGTCCCCCATGGAGAGGAGCCAAGTGCCGACCCCAGCCCGAGCCCGTGCTGGCAGTCTGCCTGCATCCTGCACATAAATCCAGGGACACATGCCCCCCATGTCCTCCTGGGGTGTGTGCGGTGGCGGGAGCTGCCCCCCCAACACTCCTTGACGACCCCCTCGCAGCTCTGTACCATGTCCTGACCCAGCTGTGCAGCCCATGCCTCTTCCCCTGCCCTACTCCCTTCCTCGCTGTGGGGGCCTTGATCTGCCCCCCCACACTCCTTCCCTCACAACAGACTTGACAGTCGGACCTGGCTGCTCTCCACACTGCCAGGCTGCACTCCTGGCCACCTGCATGTTGTGCTGTGTCTGTGCGCATTCATGTGGGCATTATGGCCCACATCACCCAAAAAAAGCCAACTGCCGATGCAGTCAATTTTCCTTTATAACAGTGCCAATCTGATATGAGACCAATGTATTGGTGCACCTGTACTAAAAACCTATTTCGTTGGATTTCAAGCATATTTAGTAAGGTTAAAAAAAAAATTATATATATATTAAACAGTTAAAATGGAGGTTCACATTGGATTAATCATCTCAAAATACTTTAAGCCTAATTTGTTCCATCTTCAAATGACTAAAGCAATGATCCTTTACAATATATAAAAATGAAACTTTCTATACAAAGTCAGTAACAAATGTTGTTAAAAATATTCATTCAGTATTCTACTCGATATAGAATACAGCTTTTTTACTAGACAGAGTATGCATTACAACAGGAAACTTGTCCTCTGTTCATAACCTAACTGTCATTTTAGCTGGGAAGTTTTGAGGTTCCTTCTTTCCAACTTGAGATCATGGATAGAAGAATATAGCTTTGATGGCTTCCGTTTCGATGGTATTACATCTATGCTATACCACAATCATGGAATTGGTAAGTAAACTTAGCTCTGTCTTTTTGTCTTGCTATCATACTGTTGTGGAAAAAGTAAAATACCAAAAAATATCAATGAGTAGTTCAGAACCATATATTGTAACGTTTTAAAATTGTCAATTTGCTAACTCCTTGCTATGTTGTGATTAAATGTATTACTGAAAATGGAAAATAAAATTGCTGGTGGTGCTGTGAAATAGCATATATCAAAACTACTTGTAAGTAAAATTTTCTGAATTTGGTACCTTTTAAATTTCTTATCTTATTAGGTGAATCTTTCAGTGGAGATTACCACGAATATTTTGGTCTACATGTAGATGAAGATGCTCTGGTTTATCTAATGTTGGCCAACCACATGATCAAGTTTTTGCATCCCAGATGTCTAACCATAGCTGAGGTAATATTGGAACCTTTCCTAATACTTAAGAACTTTAGTTACTTGGTCTGTGCATGTTTGCTTATAATATCAGTAAATAAGTAGTAATAAATGTTATTCTTAATTGCCACTTCGTATCCTTCAACATTAATAAGGTGTGTTTGGAATTCATAAAATCATAGAGCATTAGGGTTGGAATGGTCCTCAGCAGGTCATTTAGTCCAACCCCCTGCTCAAAGCAGGACCACTTCCAACTGGATCATATCAGTCAAGGCTTTGTCTAGCTGGGTCTTAAAAACTTCTAAGGATGGAGATTTCACAACCTCTCTGGGTAACCTGTTCCAGTGCTTTACTACCCTCCTAGAATTCATGTTCCCTGCTAATTATTAGTTATATTTCAGTTATTGAACAAAACATGCAAGTAAATAAACACTAGTTAATAGACGGGCTTCTCCTTTATGAAATCATCTTCAGGAAAAAATACATTCATGATGTGTTTAATTTATATAAGCTTTGGGTTGTCATTTAGCTTTTATGAAGTTTGTTTGTTTGTTTGTTTGTTTGGGTGTACCTTGATTGTCTGTTTACACTGTGTTGGACAAATGTCACTACTGTTTGGTATTGAAGGTTCATGATGTAACAGCTCCCAAGGAATTATGAGCTGATGTAATTAAATACATGTATACTTGATGATCCTTCTATGTAATAAGTCTTATATATTATGAGCTTTGTTAAATGTTTATGCTAATTTAAAGGTAACATTTTTTTTTTCCTGAGGCCTGTAAGTAGGTTTTATTATTGAAATTGGCTGAAGCCAGTGAAAATTGGTTTCGGGTACAAAGGATTATTGTTGGCATGCAGGATTAATAATAGTAATATCAAAGTCCAAAGCAGTAAGCTTTCATGAATAGACTGTTGGGGTATGTTTCATAGAACTGTTTCGTATATAAAAAGAAAATCTCACACAGTATTTTTCTTCAGATTTCTTGGTGAATGCATTATATTATTAAATGATGCATAAGTGACTGATTCATTTTATTTTAAAAATGTCACGTAGTTGATAAATTACTGGAGAATGTGCAGGTCATTTTTTTTTAATAATCCAAAATAACATCTAATGTTGAAATGTTGGCCTTCAGAAGACAAATAATGCTAATTTCATCTGTTGTATATGGCAAATTAATAGGCAACAGCTATATGTGCCAAAGTGCTCTTAAGAGCTTAATGATATCAGGTATTAAAAATAGCAACTGATGAGGAGAAGCAGTTATTTGATGCATAAAACTTATGGCTATATTGATCTTCAAGTTCATTTAAAATAAAATTGGTTCATCATCTAGGGAGCTACAGTCTGATTATCATTATTCCTACCGATGAAACTTTAAATTCAGCCTGCTTGTATTACCTAGTTTAAGACTCCTTTTTAACAAGATGTGTCTTCAATTTATCCTGCTTAAACTGAAAACTACTTCAATTTCAATACATCATTTTTCTGTCTAGGGGAAACCTCTGTACAAAATGTGGAATTGATCCACATGCCTCATAGTAAAATAAATTTAGGAGGGAGGAACTATTGATATAATTTAAAACTACAAATGGCTAGCATGATTTTGTGCTTCCCATAATGACAACAGAATGAGTCCCACATGAGAAAAGGTTTTGTCTAGACTGTGACAGATGGTAGTATAATCCTTAAAAAATTGTCTGATTATTTAAAGTAACAGATCTTAGTGTTCTGCGTAGGTGTGTTTTAGTAATTTCTATGCTCAATGTATTGTTCAGTCTTGAGATTCCCAATAAACTTGTGGCACTGGCCTGATGCATTGGATTGCCCTCTGTTCTTTGTTCCATACTGTTGGGAAAGACATAAGCACTACTTTTGACTTTACATATAAAGCAAGGATAAAATGCTTTGTGTAGTCATGAGAGTACATGCCGATTAACTAGAACTGCATCATGTATTTAAGGTAAACATTTGGTTTTCTGCCCTCACTTTTTCTCCTAAAAGCTAAAGGAAAATGCATTTAGTTGTTTTTAAGTGGGGAAGGATGTCTCCATACTGTTTTAGGCTTTGTTGTAAAAGGTCAAACTGTACATATAAAATACATTTGTGTATGTAAAATTAAAATAACAAATCCCTCTGACCATAGGAAGCTCATGCAAGATGTTCTGCACTACTACATCCCATTTGACTCTTGCTAGTAGGGCCTAAATTTAAAAGGGCCCGCCGACCGGGGAAAAAAGCCCAGTTAGGCTCGGAAGCGGCGAGAGACGCGCGGGTGAAAGCTCGCCGCTCCCCCGAAGCCCCCCAGAAGCCCCCCAAAACCCTCCAGCAGCCACGGAGCCCCCCGCCAACCCCCAGCACAGCCGGGGTAAGTGGGGCCCGTGGAGAGAGGGGGCTAACCCCTTAGTGTGTGTGTGGGAGGAGGCGGCTGAGTGGAGCCGGGCTGGGTCAAGCCCCGCCCAGGCCCCTACTTGGCCCAGCCCCCCAGGGAGCCACGCAAACAGGCTGTGCAAACAGGTGCGCTTCTCTGCCAGCGCGTGAGTTAGCGCGGAGTTCGCACGGGAGGACGCACGGGAGGGCCCAGGGCCCTGCCAGCGCGCCCCCCAGGGTAGACAGCCCCAGCCGTAGCCAGCCTACCAGAGGCATGACACGGATGGGCACGCAC
>NW_005843033.1:89201-99487 GCF_000455745.1 Alligator sinensis
CCTCCTTGGCCCTGCTTGAGATGCATCTGTGGATGCACAAGGTACGGTTAGCCCTACTGACTGTGGCCTCACATTGTCAGCCCATGTTCATCTTGGAGTCAATAATGACTCCAAGATCTCTTTCTGCCACCATGCTCTCGAGAAGGGAGTTTCCCAGCTTATAAGTGTGCTGCTGGTTCCTACTGCCCAAGTGCAGCACCCTGCACTTGTCAGTATTGAAACCCATCCTATTTTCATTAGCCCACCCCTATAACCTGTCCAGGTCCTGCTGTAATCTGTCCTTCCCTACTAGCGTGCCTACCTGACCCCAAATCTTGGTATCATCAGAAAATTTAAACAGGCTGCTTTTTACCCCATCGTCCAAGTCACTAATAAAGAAATTGAACAATGCAGGCCCAAGGATCAAGCCCTGGGGGACTCCACTGCCCACTTCCCTCCAGGTCGAAAAAGACCCGTCTACCTCTACCCTCTGAGTATGACTCTTCAGCCAATTTGCAATCCATCTGACTGTGTAAGCATCAATGCTACAGTCACCTAGTTTTTTTGATGAGAAAGGGGTGGGAGACAGTGTCAAAGGCCTTGCTGAAGTCCAGAAAAACTACATCCACCGCGACACCTGTGTCTAATGCTTTTGTAACCTGATCGTAGAAGGCAATCAGGTTGGTCTGACAGGACCTACCCCAATGAAACCATGCTGGTTGCCCTTGAGCATCATCCCTGCTGCTGGACCATCACAGATGTGTTTCTTGATGATCTTCTCAAAGAGCTTCCCCAGGATTGAAGTAAGACTAATGGGCCTATAGTTGCCTGGGTCCTCCCTCCTCCCTTTTTTGAAGGGAACTTTCAGTACTTTCAGTGGATTTGATTTTTGCTAGTAAGGAAGAATTTAGCATTTTGATTTGTAATTTTCCTTTTAATTTCTACCAAGGTGTAAAGATTGAGATTTGAGTTGATGGGTTTTTTGTTTGTTTGTCTTGGGAAAGAGCGGGGGTTGTTGCATCCAATTACATTATAATGGGTCTTGTACCAGGTAAGGAGACTAAGACATGGTTGTCCTAAACTATAAGGTTTACTGAAGCCTACTAGATACAATGCTAAATTAAAAATAAATGCAATTTCAGCAATTATAATTTTAGAAATGTAGCTAGTCAATGTAAATGCTCACCACCCCACAATACTGCGAACACAACTTCACTGATTGATCAGGCCGTGACGTCTTGTCTGGGGGCAAGTAGTGTTTTGATAAGACTACTAACTGGCTCCCATTTCTGATGCTGATGTAGGATCTTGGATCGATGACAGGATCTCTTCAGGCTTACTTCAGGAGTGGTCCGAAGGGTATGCTTTTTCACCTCTCTTTATATGCCATATAGCTTGCATTTCTTAATACATAAAGCTAGCTTAAGCCTGCCTGCCTTCTAATGCATATTAATAATCTTGAGTCTGTTTGCCAAATATTGTTACCTGTAACTGAAATTTTCTATTCTGAGGTAATCTTTCCATTCTTAGGTGTGGGTAGGTTTTGCTCTGACTTCCTCTTTTTGCTAGACTATATTTATTCAATTTAGTTAGCCAACTTTGCGATTCATTTAGAGTCAGGGACAGTATTTTTTTTCGTCTGCTCCTTTCACCAGGTGCAAGTCTCTATCACAATTCAAGCTAAGCATGCAGCTTAAGCTAAACACAAAGGTCAAAACCCAGGTCTGAAGGCCTCTGGGTCCCAACGAGGGGGAGAAGGGTCATCGTTGTCATTGTTGCCTCCCCCCCACAAGTAGATGTAATATCCTATGGTTGGATATACCTGTTTGTCCAGCAGTACTGTGTTTTGAATTGCAGATTGAATCACTGCTGTACTATTTTATACTTCGGAGAAAAGAGTTTTACTTAACTTGATAGCAAGTTGACTTCCGTCTCAGCCTGAGGTTATACAATAATAAAAACATATTACTTTAAACTCCCTCAGATGTCTATAGCACACTTTAAGAAAAAAATGTAATTTTTTTTCCCAGGAAGTTTTCATTCTTATTCCACCGCTAGGTGGCATTGGGTGATTGTCTCTCACTTGTCAGTTGCTAAGAACAAGCCTTGCAATATACTTGGTAATGCACTTTCATTAATATTTCAAGCTGAAAACGTAGGTGTCACAGTACACATATTATATTAAATGCATCTGAATTCTAAGTAGAATTATAATGCTGTCACAAAATAATGCCCCCTTGGTTCTCACCAAGTTACATGGCATGCATATCATTTTGCTGGAATGTGATTCTGGAGGTACTAAAAGTGACTACATTTCAGTTTGCATAGCTTGTCTAGGCAGATAGATCAGTTTAGTGTCTTCAGAGATTATATTCAATGCTGGCAGGAAGAAGGTGGTTTTGGAGACTATATTAATAATCTCAGAAGACTAACTGAAAATAGTAATGCGAGATGCTATAACAAGGTAGAATACATGTGCTGGAAGATTCTTTTGACTGCTATCTAAAACACGTGACCAATTCTAATGGCCCAAATTAAATTTTAAAAAAAGATTGTAGTAGTTACAGAGTTTTGATAATGTGCAGTGCTAAAGAAAGGTCAGCAGGTTCTTCCAGAAAAAAATTACACCTTGCTATTTAAAATGAAGGATTATGCTGCATATTTTATTATACCCTCTGTGGCCAATCCTGAATTTTTCTGCCATGAAACAGTATGAATGCATTGAGAGAATACACATTGTTGTGCATTGCTTGGCAGTTGATGCAGGTGCAATTCCAGTTGCAACTAAACTGAGGGTTAACATGCTTTAAGGATTCCCTTCTGTGAAGCATTTACAAAATCGTCCCTAATAAATAAAAAATTACTTTATTTCAACATAGTTCCAGCTGTTCAGCAAACATATTTATGTTTAGTTTTGTGATTTAATTCTCTTTTCCAGACTCTCAGTTGAGGTAACTGATTTCAGTGACATTAAACTGAGGGTTCATCTCCTTATTTATAAAGATTAAGATGGGGGGGATGGCACAGAAGCTACCAAAAATTGATTTGTTTTCATTACGCTGCAAGGTTAGCTGTTCTCAACTTCAGCAATTCAGAAACTTTGACAAAGTATGTTCATTTATATTGATGAACATGAGCCTGCAATGCGATGCGGCGGCTAGTAAAGTGACCAAAACGCTGGCTTGCATCCATAGATGCTTCTCAAGCAAATCTCGGGACGTCATTCTCCCCCTGTACTCGGCCTTAGTGAGGCCGCAGCTGGAGTACTGTGTCCAGTTTTGGGCTCCACAATTCAAAAAGGATGTGGAGAAGCTTGAGAGAGTCCAGAGAAGAGCCACGCGCATGATCAGAGGTCAGGGAAGCAGACCCTACAATGACAGGCTGAGAGCCCTGGGGCTCTTTAGCCTGAAAAAGCGCAGGCTCAGGGGTGATCTGATGGCCACCTACAAGTTTATCAGGGGTGACCACCAGCATCTGGGGGAACGTTTGTTCACCAGAGCACCCCAAGGGATGATGAGGTCGAATGGTCACAAACTACTTCAAGATCGTTTCAGGCTGGACATAAGGAAGAACCCCCAAGGTCTGGAACAGCCTGCCACCGGAGGTGGTTCAAGCGCCTTCATTGAACACCTTCAAGATGAAACTGGATGCTTATCTTGCTGGGATCCTATGACCCCAGCTGACTTCCTGCCCTTTGGGCGGGGGGCTGGACTCGATGATCTTCCGAGGTCCCTTCCAGCCCTGATGTCTATGAAATCTATGAAATTGTAGTGGAGGCTTTGTTTGGGTTCTGCATTTGGGTTAGTTGTATGTAGAGGTGGTCACCTGTGATCTTTTATGCAAGTAAAATACATTGCTAGCTTTAGTTTCCTTAAAAAATATTTGCAGGAACTGGTTTTGTTTTGTTTTTATTTGGTTTTTTTACATTAAAAATCTTGTGCATGTCTTAGGAGGTACAAATATTTCTTAACATTAATATGCTTAGGAAATTTAGTGGGGATGCTCTTCATCATTTTCACAGGTAAACAAAAATTTCTGCTGGCATATAGAGACTCCTAGCATGATGTTAGAGCACCTTTGGATTAAGTCAGTTGCATTAGAGTGTTTGCTGCAAACAGAACATTTGTATGGGAAAGTTTTTGTACTATGGAAAATGTCAAGGAGCTTTTGGTGCTGCCAATCAAATAATGTTCTCCTACATTTTTTTTTCTAGGAAGTTTCTGGAATGCCAGCTCTTTGCTGTCCCGTTACAGAGGGAGGAGGTGGATTTGATTATCGAATGGCCATGGCAATTCCAGATAAATGGATACAGGTGAAAAAAAAACACAATCTGCCTCTTTTAGAGGCTTGGGACTCTTGGAATAAGAATGATGGGTAGTCTGTCTTTTGCTTGATTTAGGTTTTTCCTATTTTTTTGTCAATTATGGCCTTCTAGGTTTTGGTTGGATTCATCCTGAATCATACTTTTAGAATCTGTAGTACAACAATTTAATGTTATTGTTCTACACTGAAATAAATAAATAAATAATGTATGTATGGGGAGGGATTGGCATGTGTGAATATGATATGGTAAAAATGAATCCTCTAAATTGAATGTAGTATATATATTTTTATCAAACATTATAGCTTAAAGTAAAAAAAAAAAAGTTACTTAATCTATGGACCACACACCAGTCATCACTAGGATGTAGTTTATAAAAAGAAAAATAAAAGCTGTAAGTGGTTCTCAAGAGCAATAATGTACTAAATAAACACCAACTCTTATAAGATAGGGATTTAAATCAGCCTCTCTTTAATACAAGGAATTGCAAGAAAAGGAATAAAACAATAAGTGATCTCAAAAGGCTGTCAGAGACATTTCAGAGAATGTCTTTCAATTAGACATAAGATTACAAGCAAATCCCCAATGATATCATGATAATCTGAAAGCAATAAAGGTAATAAATATTTCATTGGAACATTAATGTCCTCAATAACAGCAGAGAGTAGCTTAAAGGAAAATAAAATGGGAATTACATTATCCTTAGTTTCTTCACTCTCAAAAGATAGGCAAGTCCTGAAGTACACAAACAATTTCAAACCTGTGGGTTCCTCCCATCCTTTTACATTGAAAATAAATTAGCCAGTGATCCCAAAATGATATTGTGAAGTTTTGGAAGTATGAAGGAGATCTTCAGATAAATTGAAGTACCTAACTCCCTCGCCGGATACCTGCATATCCTTGCAGTGGGAAGTAAGAGCTGGGGCTAGTGAGGACTGTTAAAGGCTTTCTTTCTCTTGTCTCCTAGTGACTCAAGAAAGCTAAGTAGGGGGTAGTAAGAACCAAGGTTGTTCTTTGAAAATAGAGAGTCTGTTAAAATGTTCAGTAAGGTACTTTGGGGGTCCAAATATTGATGAATGTGAATGTTGATTGCATGCATTTTACAAGTGCTGCTTACAGTTGAATTGGTGATACATCCCTTCTGTTTGATATTTTTATTTGCATTCCAAACTGTACTTGAAGGTTATCCACATTATTTTTATCATACTCCTCTTTTCCCCCCCACCCCCAATCAATAAGTGGAAGGTGTTAGGGATCATATGACACTATGACACATGCTACTTTTAAGCCTAGTCTGTCCTATTCCATGTTTTGACTTTTCTGCTAATAACTTCAAAGTTAGGGTTGCTCATATAATGGTGTGCACTGAATACATGGCATGGAAGTATGGGGAGTGGTAGAGGCAAAACTGCAGTTTATGAATGACTGTAAGGCAAGTATGGACTGGAAACCTGTAGTATACAACACCTATAGAAACCCTCTTATTCAGAAGAAGCAAGGATTGATATGCAGATTGTACAACCAGTTTTGTTCTTTCCATGCAAAAGTTTAAGCCTTCTTAAGATGCCTAACTTGGATGCTGAGCATGGTATCATGGTATTCCATGAACTAGAGCTAAAGGTCACCAGCCTACAAATCTGCTTAAGTATTTATGCTAACGTATTGCCAGCACTTTCTAGGGTGCATGAGAGGTAGTTGCAAAAATGTTTAACTTCATGATGTCGTGTTAAGTTCCCCACTTGTATTAATGGCATTCTTTTTTAATGTAATTCTTCAGAAATAGGTTTTTCTTCCGAGGTTAAATTTAAAACACAAATAATCAAAGGAGGCTTATAAAGCATTACGAAACAAAAGAGAGGTATTTTACACTGAAGTCGTGATGCTTAGTGAACCATTAAAATGGTGCCTAGTATCCCTTGATGTTCTTATAAAGCAGAAAAGATCAATTTAAATAACATTGACATACCACAGTTATTAATCAAAAGTTGGCAGCTGATATGGAAGAGAATTATAAAATACAGGTTTAGAGATTTTAAAGTATAACACAGAATTTGGGGAGCAAAATCCCATTTGGGATATCAAATACAGGAACTGCATCACTTCAAAGAAAAATTTTTAAAAGGCTAAGAATTATAATGAAAATTTTACAATTTAAGGGGAACTTTAAATCCCTAAATGCCATGGGGAAATATGTAATATAGTTTAGTTAAAACTAAAGTAATGTTTGAATGACCTTTTGATTTTTTTGATGTTTTATTTTTACAGATAATTAAAGAGTTGAAAGATGAAGACTGGGATATGGGCAATATAGTATATACACTGACCAACAGGAGGCACGAAGAGAAATATATTTCATATGCAGAGAGTCATGACCAGGTATTGAAAATATCTCTTTAATAAGAAAAGAGAAATTATTATACTTTATGTCAGTTGGTGCTAAAATTGATTATTCTCAAGATTTTTTTTTGAATTCCTAGGATAGAAAACTTATTATTATTAACCTGTAAAGGAACCAGGCTGAACAGTGTTGAAAATCCAGGCTTCTGTGAAATAAGTCAAATGGAGCACCAAAATTGATGGCTTTGATCCTTCTACAAATGTGATTGACTGATTTAAGGCAGTCTTAAACATCTTAGCTAGAATGTTTCCATTATTAAGGTTATCAAGGAAGATTGTTATCTCAATCTCTGGAAAAAAAATTGAGAAATAATCCAGAAACTTCTTTTAGCAGATATAATGCTTTGTAGGGGGCCTTAATTTTCTGAGTACACAGAAGAAAATATAGTACATTAAGAAAAAAGGCCACCTTCATTGGAAGACAACAAAGGTAGTAAAAAAAATAAAAAAGTGTCCTACATTAAACTAAAAGACCAAAACAGTATAAGCACTAGATAGTGAATGCTGAAACCCTTGCAAAGCCATATTGAAATATTGCAAATGAAGGGTGGACTAGCTTTCTGCATCTCGATTCCTTCTTAAATTTAAGATTTGCTTATTTTCATGTTTTCTGTTACTATCATACATTTTGCCATCCCATGAAGAAGAAAAAGGTGTCAGCTTCCAGCCACCAGAATGAGGCACGAGTTGACTAAAGAAGTGGAACCCTGCATGAAAAAATCCAGATGAATATGTAGTTACCAGCATGCACTGGAGTAGAGGATATGGGGAGAGAAACAGACCAGTAGACTAGGGAGTTATGTTTGCTAGTATGTGATTATCCCTTTGTCCTTCATATTTAGTTTCTCTTTAGATAGCTACAGTATCATTGGTATCCAACTCCACAAATTCCTAACGAAGACTGCTGAGTGCTTCTGCAAAATGTAGCGAGTTTTTGTAGTTCTTCATTTCCATTAAATGTGTGCTCTTGGTCTCAAGATTTGCTTAATACAATGACCATTTAAACAAGATCATGAAAAGTTTTTACTCCTCTTTATTTTGAAATTATCTTGTCAATTATATTCTCATCTAGCTGCTATCATACTACAGTATTTTTATTTTGAATGCAGTTTGAAACATAATTTCATGGGAGACTTAAAAAACAAACAAACAAGGTTCTTCTTTTTTCTACATCAAGAAAAGTTTTTGCTCTCATGTTCTTAGCTTAAGACTTTATTGAAAAGATATTAGTTTACCTTTCAACTTGGACTACTTATTACTTAATGTATAAAAGAAAATGAATACTCAAAATTAGAGTGTAAATGAGTAACTGATTGATACAATTAAAGCTATTTGTAAGCATACAAAACAATATTTGTAAAAGTACTTGGATATGTGTTTCAAAGCTTTCTAAAATATAAATCTGGGTAGATAGCATTTACAGTTCACTACAGATTATAAACACTAGCACAGTGCCTGTGCAGAAATTGAGCAGTCTTTTCTTTAACAGATTAATAGAAAATCTTGTTCCAGTTAAGCTCTCCTGCAAAACAACCTCTTCTATGGAATAAGGTTTTGTTCTTGATGAAAGGGAAACCCTATTTTCTTTCCTGGGCATAAAGATGTGTACAAGTGGCAAATGCTGGAGTCAGGTTTTGAAGCATTCAAAATGGCATCATTTAATATATTGCATCAGTTTCCTACAAATCCAGCTATTTTTTGTGGCCTGTAAAATAAATATTTGGTTTACTGGACACAGCATGTTCTGACTCTGCCATCAAGCTGCCATTCAGGAAATTTTGGTTATTTGAAGTCACTGGCAGAACTGTGGGTTTTTTTTTATGAGGCCAGCGTTTTACTGCTTGAGATCTGGGTCAAATTGCTTAATTTCTGTATTAGTTCATTTTCATATCTCTAAAATGGAAGTAATGTTATACTTAACAGGCAGCTGAAGTGGTCTTATAAAGGTTCAGAAGTATTTGCACAGCACTTACTATTGTATGGTTTTCAGTAGTTTTTTTTAAGTATTTTGCCGTTATTATGACTTCTCCTTTACTGTACTATGCAACCTGAAAATGATTATTTTTCAATTAAGGAAAGCCTTCTCCAAATTTAAGACAGAGGGGGTGCATCCACACATGCAAGCACATGCACTTGCAGCAGCTCAAATAGAAGTGGTGCAAATTTGAGCCGGGCCTTTTTGCCTCAGCGCACGTGCTTGGAAATGCACTTTTTTGTGGAGCAAATTGTGCCACTTGGGATAAAAAACCCTGCCTGGTTCCTCCCAGATCTGCAGCCAGGGGAAGCTAGAGCCTGGGGCCAGCACCTGTGCTGTCCCCAGCAGTATAAAAAGCCACCTTGGCAAGTAGCTCAGGGCTACTAGCTCTCAAGAGCTTCTGGGGCTCAGCAAATTGGTACCTGGGGACACTATCCTTTGTGTCAGCTGGACTGCAGAAGAAGCCCTGAGAGTTCCCTGCACCCTCTACCCACTGTAGAGGTCTGGCAGTGGGGGCTGCTGCCTGGCTGTGACCTGCTGCACACCTGCCAGACCTGGATGGGGACTGCACAGCCAGTAGAGGCATCTGTCCCTCTGGGCCAGCTGCCAGTGGGCTGTGGCTGCAGGGTTGGCCTTTGTGAAGCACTCCTGCCACGTGTGCCCCTGCCTGGCCATCTGGGCATCTATTGCCCAGAAGATGTTCTGGGTGTGGTGGCCTCCTTTGAACTGCCAAAGCCTGTCCTCTTGGCCCCAACTAGCCAGGAAGTCAGCCACAGCCAGCTGTGTCCAAGGTGCCAGCTCTGAGCAGGCAGGGTGCTAGCAGGAATTCTGGTGTTCCCTATTGCAAAACTGAAAAATCCCTGATAAAAAAAATCCCAAAGTCACTCAGTAAAATACCCCCAAATTCATGTTCTTCCACAAGTAAAACAAAAGACCACTATAAAGAGAGAGAGAGAGAGACAGAGTTAGCAATCAGTTGGACAGTGTTTTATTGATATATCTACAGTATTAAAGCATATAATAATAAAGTGAACTCTAAATGCATGATTCATGAATATATATTTTGCTGCCCTCCCACAGGGGTTATGCCCCACCCCCCAACAGGGGCTTCGGCCCCCACACAAAGACTATAGCCCAACAGGGGCCAAATGCAAGGCCCACATGCCTCACCTCAGCCCCCCAATTGCTGCCCCACCTGGCCCCATCCAACACCAGCTGCTGCAGCCTTCCTGATGGCTGCCCCACTCCCCCTTCCCTGAGAGCCCCCCCAGTGGCTGCCCCATCCAGCCTCACACCCCATTTGCACCCCCAGACCTTAGAAGCAGGGGTGGGGGGGCTCCAGGGCCTCCTGGCAGAGCCCTCTAGGCAGCACAGGGCAGCGGGGGACAGGAGGGCCTGGGCTGAGGCTGTCACTCTGCACTGCACTGTGTGGGCAGGGCCCCAGTCAGCCAGATGGCAGCTGGAGCTGCTGGTAAGTGCCAGGGTTTGGGTTTTTGGTTTTTTTTGTTGTTGTTGTTGGTTTTTTTTTTTTAACTATGGGGTGCAGGGGAAGTATCAGGGTGGATGGGGCCAGGCAGTACAGGGGTTTTGGGGGGCTGGCAGGGGGAGGGGCTG
>NW_005843033.1:99497-129414 GCF_000455745.1 Alligator sinensis
CCGGGGTGTCAGGAGGGCAGGTAAGGGGTGGGGCCAGGCAGGGCAGGGATCAGGTGGCTGGGGGAGTGGGCGGGTCCGGCAGTGGTCCCCCCCCATGGTCCCCTCTCCTCTCCTCCAGCATCCCTTGACCCCTTACTCATGAGCACCAAGGCAAGGGGCCAACCACGGAGACGCTCTGGAAACCAGATCATCTCCCTGGTGGACCCAGCCTCTGGTTGCCTCAGGGCACAGTCTAGAACCATGCCCTGCCCTGCTTTTTTTAGCTTCGGTTTTTTTTAGACCCCTGCATAACAAGGGGTCTAATTTTCTCTCCGTCCTGCAAGTTTGCAGCGTGGGGAACATTTTTTTTCATTCGCATACGTGCCTCTTGCCCCATCGCAAAGCAGGTTTGAGATGGTGCAAAAAGCATGTACACGCTTGTCTGGATGCGCCCAGGGAGCTTACTTTGCCAAACCCTGGAATTAAGAGCAAGTATGCCTGTCTTTTCTCAACAGTTCATTATTAAAGAGTTAACAAGTTTAACTAGTATTCAGATCAGTAAATGAGAACAAAAACTCTCGTGCCTCGGAATCTTTGAGTTCTTGCCTTGTGTTCAGTTCTTCAGGTCCTTCATTCCCCCAATCTTCCACAGGTTCACAATCGCCGATAAACAATCAGTAATGACAACTTTGATCAAGCATATATTAATGAAACAGTTTGGTCTTGAAGACCACTTTCCCTCACCCTGCCCACCCCCCCGCGCTAAGTGAAGAATTTGATACATTTCACATTCATTGGTTAACAAGATTTTAACTAGCATGGTTTTTAGACGTTATCAGTTACTTTTGACTGTTGACACTGATTGTTATTCCTTATGTTAAAAAATGTTTTATGTTTTGTCACAAAACACCAGGTTGTTTTAAAGAGTAGTGGATTTTCCTTACAACCAAATATAGCATAAAAGAAAAAAAGGAACACAATATATTATGTCTGTAAATATTTATTTGTACCTGACCTGCAGTGTTATTCTTCACTTAAATCAAGTACTTGAACAGTTCATTTTGACTTCGTTTTCAGTCTAGTATAGTTTACTTGCTTGTACAAATATTAAGTCAGTGCTGTAGTAGCTTTAACTTTTTGTTTGGGTGAAAGGATTTCCTTTCCCTATGCTACTAAAATGGATAACATATTTACAGTGTTATAACTAAAACTTTACGCAAAGCATCTGTACTTAAAAAAAATCATTTTGGTTTTATAAATGAGAAGTGTTTTTGAAACGGATCAGATTTCCATTTTTGACAATATTTTCAACACCCAATTAAGTTTTTATAAAAGGCTTAAAAATTCAAATGGCCATAGAATGGATAAATCACATGACACTTACACCTACTCAGAAAATCTTGCTGGAATGGTCTCCAAAACAAATCTAATAGAAAACTTCAGCTAAAACAGGCAAAACATGTCTAGTGTTGAACACCATATGTAATGAGGAAACTTATTTAGACTAATTGAATAAAAGTAATAGCTGTATACAATTGCTGATTTTGAACAGAATTCTAAGCCCTTTTTCCAGGTAAAATGCTGAAAACCATCATATTTTAGCTGTATGCAAACAAAATACTGTCATTTTCACTGGAAAATAAGTATATTAAAAACTTTATTAATTTTCCCGTAAGCATGGTTCCAGATACTTTACATAGAAATCTTTATTTCATCACACTTTCTGTGAATTTTGTAAAAGATGGCTTGATTTATAGTGCATTGTAGTTAACTCAATATAATTTATATTTGACCTAGAACATTTTCTTGTAATTGTAAATCAGAAGCACTTTTCACATTTGAAGGTTTTTTTTTCCTTTGTGCAGGCCCTCGTTGGTGATAAGACATTGGCATTCCGGCTGATGGATGCAGAGATGTATACAAATATGAGTGTGCTTTCCCCTCTTACTCCAGTTATTGATCGTGGAATACAGCTTCATAAAATGATTCGCCTCATTACTCATGCACTTGGAGGAGAGGGCTATCTCAACTTCATGGGTAAGTAATCATAGAAACAAGTCTTTTGTACAACATGCTTTGTGATGAAATAAAATAACCTGGAAATGTCCTGAATTTGAGCATTGACGTTTGCAGCTTAAATAGTTTAGATGGCTTGTTTCATTCAAAAGTTTTGTATGTTGTTTCAGTATGTTTAAGTTACAAGGTAATTTAGGATAGGAAAATGAAATACGGAGTAATTCCAGGTCTTTGATAATTTTGTGTGTGTGCTGAACCAATAGCATTAACTAAATTAACCAGTTAAAAAAATTAGACATATACAAGTCAGCAGGACTGGATGATCTTCATCCAAAAATGCTGAAGGAGCTGGCCAAAGTCATTGCAGAACCCCTGGTGAAGCTCTTCCACAATTCATGAGAAGTCCCTGAAGACTGGAAGAGGGCCAATGTTGTTCCCATCCACAAGAAGGGCAGGAGGGAGGACCTGCATAACTATAGGCCAATCATCCTAACTTTCATCTTAGAGAGAATCCTAGACAAGTTCATCAAGGAGTCTATCTGCAATAATCTTGCAGAAGGTAAGATTCTGAATGACAGCCAGCATGGCTTCATTGGAGGCAGGTCTTGCCTTAACAACCTCATCTCCTTCTATGACCTGGTAACTTGCCACTTGAACACGAGAGAGCAGGTTGACATTGTATATCTAAACTTCCAAAAGGCCTTTGATCTAGAATCCCACAATGTCCTCTCAAGAAAATTGGATGATTGTGGGCTTAACTCCGAGACAGTCAGGTGGGTAAGAAACTGGCTGCAGGATAGGACCCAGAGAGTTCTAGTGAATGCATCTGTCATCCTGGCAAGAAGTAGGCAGTGATGTCCCACAGGGGTTGGTGCTTGGTCCAGTACTTTTCAGCATCTTTATCAATGATTTGGATGTGGGGGTGAAGAGCTCACTGGCCAAGTTCACGGACAACACCAAGTTATGGGGAAGCGTGGTCACGCTTGAAGATAGGCTACAGATGCACGCAGACCTAGACAGGCTAACAAGTTGGGTGGATCGGAATCTGATGATTCAATCTCACCTACCCTGGAAATCTTGTTGGGGTCACGTGACCCCCAGTTACCTTTCCTGCTTGGTGCGGGGGGCTGGACCTGATGCTCTTCTGGGGTCTCTTCCAGCCTTACAACCTATGAATCTATAAACTAAAAATACTGTTTTGCATAATAATTCTAGTTTGGCTGTTTTATAGTGGTTAAATGCGAGTATGGCATACACTAAGCTCTATCTTGAAATACTAGGCTCACTTGCATTCTCTTTCATTCTGCTCTCAGGACTTTGAATATCTCCTAGCACACTAACTGATTGCATGTACAATGGTTATTTTTTAGTCACTCAATTATTGGAAAAAAGGAATGGTTTTAAATCATGAAATTTCTGTGTATTCCTTTATTCCCTGCCTATTATTACATAGAATACGTGTAGTGCCAGAAACGCTGGTGGGAAGAAGGCAAAGGTAGCAAATTAGGCATAGTTCTGTGTGGTAGGTAAGGGAAATAGGGTGGCCATTGGACCTGTTTTATACCAGACTGTCCTGTTTTTAAACCCTCTGTCCCCTGTCTGTTTCTAAATCAAGAACAGCCTGCAAAAAGTCCTGTGTTTTAGTTCATTGGTGGAAATACAGGTCAATCATTTGTCCTCATGATTCTATTGGCTGTTCCTAGAGGTAGGCCAGTGCACGGCCAGGAGGAGCAGGGTTCCTAGCCAGGGAAGAAGGGAGGGAGGTGGCCTTTTGTGGTGGCCCTGCTCCTTGCTGCTGATTGGCTGAAGAGGCAGTGGCCCCACCAGTTGGTTGGTTGAGGGGGCCCACCCCTCACCAAGGAGATGTTCTCTATTTTGGGAATATGTCAGTGGCCACCTTAGAAACAGTAGTACAGCGGTATCCAACCTTTTTGAATGTGGGGCCGGATCATGAAATTTTTATCACCCAGTGGGCCGGCAAGCCATATTCAAAGACCTCACAGGAAGCGGCATCACATCCATCCCCCTCACAGGAAGCGGTATCACATCCCTGCCCCCCCCCCCCCCCCCCAGGTGCTGCAATGGGAAAAGAAAGTACAGTGTTTACTTCCATTTCCCATTGCAGCACCTCAGGCCTCAGAAAACAGCTTGGAGGGCCGCATGTTGGGCAAGCCTGCAGTAGTAGACTACAGACACAGGCTTACTTAAGCTTAGTTTAAGAACTTTTTAGATGAAAATGTTTCAATATCCCAGGAGGAAAAAAAAACCCATCAGTACTGGAGCATCCTGGCATGTCACTTGGCCAGCTGTATAACAGTAAAGACAACCTTTCAAAACTAATTGTATTTTTTCTTTTTTTTTTCTGATTGATAACTATGGAATAGCATTATGCTGACATTTCCTTCTTTGTTTCCTCTTGCATAATGTTGCTATGAAGTAGTCTTTTTTTTTTTTTTTTTTAGACCACTTCAGCCTGTTGCTGTGTATAATTTGATGAGCCAAATTTTGTCTAATGATTTTGTGTTGCTTTGTAATGGAAAATAGGATTGAAAACTTCTCCTAAGTTAACATCTTGGTTACTTGTAATAATGGTAAATAAAAACTGAGTAGAATGAAAGTTTTAGAGCTTAATTCAATATTCGTCTTACCTTTTTTAATAATCTATTTTCAAAAGTATTGTTGGATATATTTTGGCTGTTTTTGACCCATGGTAGAATGGCTTAAATTCTGATCACTATGGCATCAGTGACTCTAAGGATTGATCCAGAACACATTCTATATTTATATATAGTGTAATGGCATGCATGACAAAAATGCTGCAAGATGGATTAATTCTTGTTGTTCTCTTCCTTCATGAAATTATGTACTCTTTTAATATGTCATGGAGCATGAGAAGGAATGTTTTGTATGCTTAATTAAGTTCTATATAGCTTGGAAAATCTTTTTTTTTTTTTATGTTCTTGCAGTACTGCTGCCTTGTTGCTGTGACACATAAGTGATAGTATACTATTAAAACAATATTGTTTACTTTACAATTCAGGAAGATTTTCTTACTAGAGCACAGAGGAATGAAGGAAGTAAATATTAATGCAATGTGTAAACCATGACCAAAATATAAGGAAGTGATCTGTTAGTTGATTCTAAACAATATTAGCTAAGGGGGCTTATAAATGTACCTGCTAAATTACAGCTATCACTGCCACAATTGGCATAGTAGAGTTAGAAAAAACACCCGTAACTCAATTTGGCATGTTAAATTTGATGTGTCAGTGCAAGCTGATGGAGAGCTTAAAACTGCACATTCTTGAGTAGTATGAAGGAGATGTTTCTGTGAATATGATGTTCTGTATGTCACAACCCAAAGGGTGTGATTTTTGTTTGTGTGTGCTTCGGCACTGCTAAATTGTTCCCGCTAAATTGCAGCTTCTTTGCACGGTGGAGTTTTCTGCTGCAAAAGAGAACCCCGGTGCAAAAGAATTCCCGCCACCAGTAGCTTTCTTTGCAGGGTACATTTCTTTGTTGCAGCACAGACATGCTCGTTGCAAAGAGTTCCCGCCATTTGTATGCTAATTTGAGCCCCATTATTGGCCAGTTCTAAATTATTCACACGTGGCGGCTAGTGATTGGCTTGCTAGCCGTATAAAAGGCTTGAGTGGTTTCCGCCCAAGTTGGAGGACTCCACGAACACCAGGAGGAGGAGACTTCACGTCTTGTGAAGATCTCTAAGCGCTGTGGATCTTTACGGACCCAGTGCATTTAAAGCAGACAACAGGGGTCTGATCAGCCTCTAGCCTTTCCCCGTCACCGAGCGCAATCCTCGACGTATCCCTCTCCCTGCGCGCAAAAGGATCCACGGAGCCTAGCAAACTTAGTGTGAGTCTATTTCTTGCCAGCTGGAACAACTGACATAGTTGTTCAGACGACCGGACTACCTCTGAGCACAAGTTCCACGGAGCCTAGCAAACTTCGTGTGAATTTATTCAGAGCTCTTTTGTACAAGTACTTTCTTCGGTTGACACGACGGGCTCGCGTGTTTAGAGCCTTCAGCCGGATTGGGCTAGAGTTCACGAGTTTAGAACTCTTGTCCTCCTCTCTTCTTTCCTGTCTGTAACCGCAACTCAAGCAAGTTTTCCTGCCTGCACTGCGACCATCTTCGGTGTAAGTAAAATAATCTTTAAATGAAACCATTACGCATCTGTGACTAATTCTAGCCCGTGCATTCCTTACCGCCGTGCGGTCCCTTCTGACCCCGCGTGCCCGGGCTGCTGGCCACAGCCCGCGTGCGCAAAGACGGGTCCGCATATCGCTCCCGGCTCGCATATGGCGACATGGATGGGACCGGGAGGCGGCCCGCACACTGTATAGTTTATGTAAAGGGAGAAAGGATCCTAATAAATGATGGGAGGTGGAAGGTACAAATGCAGAATGTTTAGTACCTAGGACACACAAAATGCACTTTTGTGTCATTCCATCTAGTCAAGCAAATAGAATGACCAACTGAATGAACTATGTTGGGGGAAGGAGAGGGGTTGTTCTTTTTGTTTATTTTGGTTGTTGTTTTATAATCCTGCCATACCGACTCGGGAGAATGGTCTTAGAGTGTTGAGAATGAGAAGTGGACGCCAACTTCAGACCACAAATGCAAAATGTCTTGAAGTAGCCCACCTTGTGCTTTTTTTCTTCTAAGTACAAAACCCTGACACACGTGTAACTGTGTCGTGCAGGACTTCTATACTGTTTGTGCCCCTAAATCCCATAACTTTCCACATTTTCTTTCATATTACATGCTTCCAAATAGAACATGCACCTTGTTTAGGGAAAATGGAATGAAGAAGAAAATATTTTTCCAAGATTCGACTGTTGACTACAGGAGCAGAGTAAACTGAATGCATTCTTCCGCCTGGCTGCTCTGCCAAAACTATAGTTTTAACTCTCACAGCTGCTGCTGCAGCCAGAAGCTATCACCAATTTGGCAGCAGCTGTGAAGGGGTTAAAACTAACTTTGCTTCTAAAATTTTCCCGTCATCCACAGCTGGCAGAGAAGCAGAGCCCCCAGTAGCCTTTACAGCATCCCCATGCTTTCATTCTAACACAGAAATCATCTTCCCTGCTTAAGATTTGTGCCCTATTTGCAGGCTGATGATGTAGTGGGAGAGGAAGGGGGCTCTGTGTGTGTGCTATGCAAGTAAATGCAATATATTGACTCTACATTCCCATTTCCATGAGTCTAATCTTAGTTAAATGCCAGCATCAGAAGCTGCCTACCGAAGATCTATCTATGCCATCCTGTTTTTCATAGGTTCTGAACCTTGGAGCAGCATACAGAGCAGACCAGTAAAGTGCTTGAGAGAGAGGGTCCTGTGGGATGTATTTGGAAGCAGTGGTAATGATATTAATCTTTCACTCTCCCCCCCAAAAGCTAAAAATCATCATAGCTTTCTCCAAGAGCCCTTCTTTGGATTTTCATATTTTTTTCTCCATTGTAGACATAAATGAACAATTAGTGTTTCTGTAAATTAATAGCAGTCCTTTAAAAAAAATCATCTTAATATCTGGTCCTTTCTGACTTCTGTTTTCCTCTCACTTTCCCCTATCTCGTATTACAGTAGTTTCACTCATTGATGCATGAAAACTTGAATGCAAATAGGATGATTTTGTCATTTTAGAAAATTGGTCTCCTTGTAATACAAAAGATTGGGAGCATTCCTTCCTTCTGTCTCCTGTATTTCAGCTCTGTCTACAACTTTGCAATTCAGCTCTGTCTACAACTTTGCAATACTCTCTACGGTTTTAGATGCCCATCTGGCTTTGAAGGCTTGGTTTAGGAAGAGAAAAATGCATATGCTTATCTGAAAATGAGTCTGACAACCCAATAATATTCTGCATTGATGTACATATGCTCCCTGAAAAAACAGTTTACAGATGAGGCAGGGATTCTTTCATATGTATTATGTAGCATGTGATGTCTAGAAATACGGGCCCACTGCTGTGAAGTACTGGCCAGGAGTTTTTAGTTACCAATATTTCATTTCTACCCTCACACCAGGCCGAAATGCTGTTCAGATACTGTGATGGGGTGAATGGATTTGAGCTCCATGCATAAAGTCTTTAGGGGCACAACCTTACTTGTAATGTTCTTCTGTTGGTTGTCAGGTTGGTAGCATAACAATGCACAAACCTGACATCTGTATCTTTCCATGTTACACAATTATTCAAAAGTGTAAAGATATTGACCAAATGTGATTTTTCAGTTTGCTCCTAATAACAAAAAAAGAAAAGAAAGGCGGAATAATAATCACTCATGTTTGAGGATACAAGCATTTCTAGCTTTGGATTTTTTATTTATTTGTTTATATCCAGAGGTGTGTATTCCTGTACATGATTGTATCATAACTGGAATACTTTATGAATAGAATTATAAGATAATTCAGGAAAAAAATAGATGAAGAGGAGTGGGTAGGGGAAGAAATGAAACTTAGGTTTGTGTGTACAGTACAATTGCTTTCGAAAGGTGTATTAGCTCACACACTATTTCAATCTTATTAGAGTTTTGAAACTAGTGAAAAAATCCGGTATCTTTTCTCGTTTTTTTTTTCCAATACTTATTTCCTTCCTTGTAGATATTTGATTTCTTTTTGTGTATTGAGATGTTTCCAAGAATCTGATATTCCTAGCATACAAAATCTAGGTTAGCATAGTCAAAATGTTCAGTGAATCTCTGTCATTTTGTTTTCTACTCATGTACCACCAAGGGACCTCAGCAGCAATCAGGGCTCTGTTATGTTATATGCTATGCAAACAAGTAAACAAGAATCCCTGCTGCAGAGCATTCGCAGACTTGGATTTAGACAGTATGCAACATGTCAATGAGCAGACCAGAGGTGGAGACAGGTTTAATTGCATCAGATAGTCGCAAGGGATTCCCAGTGTAACCAGTAAGAGAATAAATCAGTGTTTTTAACAACTGTTCCTCCATCTTTGTGCATGGTCTTATGCAGATGGCCTTAGATTCATTCCATTTTATAAAAAATAGCCTAGGCAAAGAAACTGCAAATGTTTAAAAAAATTAAATATAGGTAGCTCCTAGATAGGTTAATCGGTATAAGACCTTGTTTTGAAAACCTTGGGATGAATTCTTATATTATACTGAAGATCTCTTTAAAAATGAAGTCCAGTCATTCAGTTCCTGATACGCAAATTGTTATCAGCAATTGATGTAGTATAGTCAGAGGTGTGCATTGATTTGTGATAGCTCAATACATGCAGTAAAAAAGTACCAGACCACACACACTAGCTTTTTAATATTATTTTGGACAGAAGGTAGAGACTTTACTTGCTGAGAGTCCTCACTAGGAGTTGATGTTAGGTTTTTCAGTGGTCAGCAACTGTCATGATTGTTTAACAAATTAACAGCAAGTTACAAAAATAATAATGGTCAATGACATTATGGTCATGTGTGCACAGTATACATACACAAACATTATGGGTGTGTCCCACATTGGGACTGGGTCTCATTGGGCTGGACTTTGTACCAATCCAAACAAGATGGTTGCTCCCTTGGGAGTTTAAAATGGAAATATGCAAACAGATGAAGTTCAGGGTAGAGAGCAAACTTTTATGAGCAACCAAATATGAAAAAGAACTGGTATAGCTTTGTCCCCAGGTTTATTGATTATTCTATTTAATTGTGGGTACAGGTAGAGAGTAAGGGATTAGGAAAAGATAGAAGGGAAACAGTCACAGCTGTCCAGCTATGATGTGCTTTGAAGACAATCTGCCATGAAAGCTTTAAAGAAACAAAGAAAATCAAAGCAAGCTGCAATGTTCCTATGATCTGCACCTACAACTCTTACTTTCACGGAATGCAAACAGATATAAAGTTACTTTAAAAGTTAGGAAATAGCAGTGCCTGATGAGCAGGAGAATGAATTACTTTACTTTCACAGCAAAGTCAGAAGTCCCACAGCATTCTGACAATCTTACAGGATTATACTTCAACTGCTGTGAATCCTTGCTTAGCATTTTTAGGAATCAGCGTGGCAAAGCTTGCATTTTAAACTCTGTTCTGAGCTGGTGTTGACGTATTTACACTCATGAAATGTAGGGGTTTTTTTTCATGTTTGTTTTATGTCCTAAAATATAGATGAAATAAACATCAGTGGCCCTAGAGATAAAACAGTATCAGTATAACCACAGAATTGTCCTCTCTGGCAATCAAGTTATGCCGTTCTGTGTCCAGAATAAAAATGGCATGACCACATTTTTAATGAAATAGAAATTTTACTTTAAAGCAGACAGGATATTTTTAAAGATTAAAAGCTGGATTCTATTTTCTACTAGTAAGTGTTACTGTTAGCTGTATTCCCATACCCTTGATCTCTCTGACCATTCACTAAAAAAAACACACTGTTGAATTTCACAATTCTGTAAAGGCAAGAAGTATTATAAATCCTAAATATTTTAAGCTTTTTTATTTCAGCCATTACCAGAAAAATGAGAGCATTCTTACGTAGTTGATCTTTGCTTTTCCATTCCGTCCTTTTCAATGATACCAAAAAAAATTATTTAAATTGGTTGCAATGGTTTTGATGAGATGGTTAGTATCACTCAGCACTTTGTGCAGTTAATATATAATGTAATATATTGGGAGGAGACAGATTTTAAAAGGTTTTTCTAATCAGGTTCAGGATTGTAAGACAGAATTACTAATGGGTAACAATTTTTAGCCATTAAAGTAGTAAAGAAGTATTAAAGATGTGAGTGTTTGTGAAACTTTGAGACGCATTCTGGGTTTTGAAAACGAACGTGGCACACGTACATTCAAAATAATCTGTTTAGAACCAGTTGAGCAGATGACTGGTTCATTACCCTATTAAAGAGCAACTAGTCTGAATATTTTGTTCTATTAAAGTATGTGCAAACATTACATTTCTACTGATGGAATTGCAGTGAGCAAACCTTCAAGCATTTTCTGCTGGACCAAAAATGGTTAGTCCGGAAGGAACTTCTGTTGCGTCTCACAAAAGATGCTTCTGGTAGCGCTTCTGCTGGCTGAATGAATACTTATACAGTTACCTGATCACCGTGCTGTCCTCCAGCATCCCAGTGAGCAGCACTCCTCTATCCTCTCCAGAGAGAGTCTGTGGCTGGCTAAATGTCTCTGCTCTGGCTGAGTTAGAGCAAACCCCTGATCCTTTCAGTGTTGGGCCTGGAAAACCCAGATCCTCTTCACAGACCTGCAGCTGACAATGCCCCCAACTGGCCCCCTGGCTTTAAATGTTTTCCCCCTAAGAGCCCAGAGGCCAGGAACCAAAGTGGGAAAGCTGTCCCCGTCCAGACCAGAGCCCCCCATGTGAGGAGGGGGCAGGGGCTTTGACCTGCTGTTCCAGTTCTCTGCCCTCCCCCGCCATTCCTTCCTGTCCCTTCCTTCCTTCCACTCCATGGGGGGGAGGGGTGCAGATGCTGGCTTTTATGTGTCCCACAGAGGAGATACTCCCCCAGCCCCAAGTGGCACTTTAGAGCTTTGGGACTGCATGTGGACTGAAATGCCACAGGAGGATAGAAGGTCCCCTCCTCTGAGACTTGAGAGCCCCCAGCTCTGGCCATGGCCATGGGGCTTCCTGTGGCCAGAACCTCAGGAGCACTGTGGCTAAGTACAGATAGTCCAAAAGCCCAAGGATCAATTGATTCAATCTCTGCAAGTTTCTCTAAACTGCATAGATGAAATTGATAAGCAAGTGAACTGATGTTCACTTTTCAAACAGGAAACGCAGTCAGACCCCTGCAGTGGCCCATTATCAGTAGTTGGGGGGTGCAAGAGCATGCCTTCCAGCCTGCTGGCCACTGCAGAGAGCTGGAACTGCCCGATTCCCCCAGCAATGCCCTCCCTCAGCCTGTTGATTGGCTGAGCAAGGGCTGGGGGGAGAAACCCACCCCTCCAGCTTGGCACCAGATCCCAAGCCAGGAGCAGCCCAATGCACGGGCAGCCAAAGCAGGGCTGGACTCTCCTAGCCATTCCCCATTCTCAGCCTCAGGTCTGGCTGAGGGACAGGGTTGGGGGGAGAAGCCATCAGTGGGGCTTGGCTCTGCCCCCAGAGCTAGGAGCCTTGTCCTGTTCTCAGCCAGCTGGGAGGCTGAGAAGGGGGCATGGCTGGAGGATTCCAGCCCTGCTTCTGGCTTTATGGGGTAGAGCCAAGCCCTGATGCAGGCTTCTCTTCCCCCTACCCCTCAGCCAGCCCAGAGACTGAGGAAGGGGTGTGGCTCCTAACTCCTGGCTCTGCGGTAGGAGCCAAGCCCCAGTGCTGACTTCCTCCCCAACCCCCCCACAACCTCAGCCAGTCCAGAGGCTGAAAAGGGGATAGCTAGGGGACTCCAGCCCCACTCCCAGCTCTGGGGGAGCAGAGCCAAGACCCCTTGCTGCAGGCTTCCCCCCACCCCTTTAGCCAGCCCAGAGGCTGAGGAGGGGGCATGACTCTTGGATCTGGGGGTGGAGCCAATCCCTGGTGCAGACTTCTCTCCCCTCCCGAGGCTGAGGAGGGAGGCGTGGTTCCCCAGTGCGGGTTTCATCCCCCGCCTCCCACTTCAGCCGGCCAGACAGCTGAGAATGAGGTGTAGCTAGATGACTCCATCCAGGCTCCCCGCTTGGAGGTGCACCCATGCCCCCTGCTGCAGCCCCCCCCACCCGCCTTGCCTCTGCCAGCCCAGAGCCTGAGATGGGGGTGTGACTCCTGACTTCCAGATCTAGTGGCTGGAGTCAAGCCCCTGATATAGGCTCCCTCCCCCCTCCCCAGGCCACCAGCACCAAGCTGGAGCTCTGGTTTCCCCCCCTCCTTCCCTGGCAGCACCTGGCAGTGGGGTCCAATGCCAGACCAGGGAGGAGGGGTTACCCCCAGCCCCTTCTCAGCCACCTGGAGGAGTAATATTGCTCTGGTTAGGGAGCAGCAGGATGGTGCTGACTTTTTTTTTTCTTTTTTTTATTTTTTCTTTTTTTTTCCTCATGATATATTAACAACCACAGGCATGCAAAAATTACAAGCAAGGCCACAAAAATATAAGATTGGCTTAAAACAATGGGGGATAGAGATTGGATCTTTTCCAATTTGGGTGATTCTCAGCCTTTATATTGCTATATGCTTCCAAGTTTCTTTGATACTATTGTATGGTAGTATATGAGACACTTTTCTTTCTTTCTTTTTAAATAAAAAATTTAGATTATTTTTGTAGCCTCTTAATTCCACCATCAGTGGCTTTAGTCAAAACACCAGATGTTATGAGACTCCCAAGAGTTGGTATATACTAGTTTTATCCAAACTGTTTTTCAGTTCAAATATTGCATAGTTGACTTGTTGTAGGAACTGTTACATTTTTAATAATTTTCTCAGCCTGGAAAATTAAAATCAATTGTATTTCACTTTTGTTTTGTCCTCTTCACTTCCAGGCTCTCAGTGCTTCCTTGTTTAGTTTGCAAACACTGCAGGAAAATACTTTGTTTTAAAGTTAGGTTTGAAACTTTAAAAAGATAGTATTAAAGGTCTTCCAGGTTTAGAAAAGTTTACTTAAACTAATTTAATACCAAATTTGAGGAGTCTTTTTTTTTTGTCTGTCAGTTAACATATAAGTACAGTATAGATCATTCTTCATCACTTCAACATATTCTTTTATTGCTAGCAGTTACTGTTATTAAAATGAAAAAAATGAACCAGGATTGTTTCTTTGCTCAATGAGCCATTAAATATATAACAATGTAGAATAATAAGTACATACTTACTGTACTGTAGTTAATGCATCAAAATATCAGTTTATCTGTAATAATGAAATGCTTTAAAAGGTTGTATTTTATAAATAGATTTTTCTGAAACACCTTGTAAGAAAAAAATTACTGTGAAAGATGCATTTTTGTTATACATAAGACTTTTGTTGATGCTCTCAAGTGAGTCTTTTTATAACAAGTATATAAAATGGCTTTGTAGACCTACTAATTTTACTTGTAATAGCTCCTTAGAGAAAAAGCAGTTCAGTTTGTTCCTTTATTTTAAGTGGGTATATAACAATCTCCTGGGAAAGTTTTCAGCCAAGACTTTGGCATATTGCTGTTTTTTTCAGGGTTGTGTATTTGTTATATTTAAGATGCCTAATTTACAGGTTTTTACAAGTAATATTACTACAGGTACTCTAGGATCCTTGAATAAAAGGTGTTTTGCAATCCAAAAAATAAAGTAGACTAGCACCAGATGCCACCCAATTGCACAGGAAATCTGTGGCAGAGACAAGAATGGAAATTTTTACCCCTTACAGCCATTTCTGAGGCTGAAACAAAAAAAAAAAAGTTAATTCCCCTTCAGCCCACTTTGTTGTTGTACATGCATGTTTCAGAGAACAATCTTTTAGGTTGCTCATTCTTTCTGGCCATGGAATACAATTTTTTTTCATGTAGTAACATCTTCTTCTCCCATACTTTATGATGAAGTTTGGAATTAAGTTGATTTTGATGATTCATTACCTTATTCATGAGAATCACAAATGGCATTCCACAAATCAGAAATAACAAAAGATGCCATCACTGGAAACATTTTACCTGTTGCCAAACTGGCAGAATAAAAAGCCTGAAATATTTTTGTCTGTACTACAATTCTCTCATGTGTAGGGTCCATATTATTAAAAAAAGAAGAAGAAAAGCAAGCTGTATAATAACATGCACAATAAGATAGGTCAAGATTTTTGTGGGTGGTATCTTTAACTGGAGCAAGTGCATGACTTGAATGAACCAACCAGGGTTGTTGAACTTCAGTGACTGGGGGCCACACACTGTATGTGTCACAATGTGGAGAGCTGCACACTATACAGGCAATGGTAGTTCAAGCCAAAGTCTCTCTCTTCAGTCCCCCATTGTACACAGGCAGCTTCCCCCTTGCCCTCCCCCACCGCTTCACCACATAGGCAACCGCCACTGCCCACTGCTGCATGACACATGAGCACCTCCCAACCCCATCACGCACACACAGCTCCTCCACTCTTGACTGCTCCAGAACATGCATAGGCAGCTTCCCCACTGAACTATGCTGCGACCTCCAAGAAGCCAAGATGCCCTGCCCTCTGGGCAGGCATAAGAAGTGGGCAAACTCTGCAGATTAACAACTTGTTGGTCAAAAATTGGACATCCCTGGAATAGACTGAGATACAGACTGGTGTGTCTCACTCTGTTCAAACTAAATGCACCCCTTGTTAGACTTAAGACACCCCTTGGAAAATGTCAGATCTTAGTTTTCACTCTTCTTTTGTGTGTGGAAAAATAATAGAGAAATTCTTCGGACCCCCTATGTATGCTACATGTATACTGCGACTAATGTGGTAATTGTGGTAAAAATGACACCAAGTTAAGGTGCCATAAAATGGCAAACAGACCATGAAGTTGCTCTACATACAATGTAGAATAATTTGGCAGATTTGTATGGCAATTTAAATTGAACACGTGGCTGGGATGACAATCGCTGATTGTCAGCTTAGACCAAGGACCACACTAGGGCTCATAATCTCTGCTTCCCCCTGCATGGGCAATTAAGGTGTGATTTGAGACTTGATTCCCAATCCCAAAATCAGGCCTCCTGCCATGCACATTTGGCACAAGAGGAGCCACAGTTGTTGCGATCAGGTATCAGTACCCATGGCATATTTAATGGAAGTTGGTCAAAGGCCTCTATTTCAAAGACCTCATAAAAACTACAGCAGGTCAGAACATTTCTAATGCTATGGATTCCTAGCTGAAATCTCTGGGTTTATGTTGTAAACCATATTTGCACACCTAACAATGTTACCATTGTGTGACACCCTGTAGTATCCTTGAAAATATCTCAAGGTACTGAGAAACATTGGGGTAGACTATTGCAGTCATGCAGTTGGTCTAATAAGAGAAATCTCCCACAAAAGTTCTTGCCTTTTACATATTTCCTGCACCAACATGGCTGCAATATCACGCCAATACAAACTGCAAGTTTTGGCAGTAACTGATCTTTGTAATCCAAATAAAGGATAAGAATCACAAGTGATGATCTAGTATTCCCAGGACTGAATGTTCCTCCAAAGCTTGGCCTGCTGAAAGGAGGAGACTGCTCAGATGTTCTCCTTGCCTTTCCCTCATCACCACTTCCTTACCCATTGGAACTCTGATACTATCAAGGACTGGTGATTGTTGATATTTGATCAGGTAAAACAAATTAATTGCTGAGATCCTGAAAGTTGACAGCAAATAATAGGAGTCTGTCTCCACCTGTATCTCCTGTTTCTTATTACTATCAATTCACACATCTAATAATCACTAGTAGGCCAGAATGGTCTTGATAAATCCTGGCTAAGACTTTCTAAGAAAGAACAAATAGTTCTACCTTGCTGATTTTTTTTCAGTTTGCCAAAACCCTGGCCCTTTCAAGGCTAAAAGATAAATTAAGTTTCCCAGTTAGCCTCAAACAAAACTCAAGTTAGTTGCTAAAACAAAAGGGAGGAAACAAATTGGAGCAGGGGAAATTCAGGGCTAAAGGAAATGAACTCCCACTTATTTCCTGAAGAATTGTGATCTTGAGCCATGGTGGAACAGCTGACTTTTTATGCAAGTTTCACTGAATAGTAGATGCATGCGTGCTAAAATGGATGGATTTATAGGATTAATTCATGGACTTTTAGGAATTTGAAATTTAGTTCACCTTAATAGTCTGGTTTAAAAATGGAAAGACCATCTAGAAATGTTCACTGTGGTGCCACTGGAATCTAAAGAGATATCTTTACTATTTCCAACACTTCTTATTTCCACAGGCCTTCCTAGCTGAACATCTGTACTTTGTTCTCTGTCTTAATCTTCCAAGGTCATCAATCTGACAACTTTCTCAGCCTCATAAATCCAATAGCATATGAAGTTAAACAACTCCGTAGTTAAGCTTGCATTGGAATCTCTACTTCAAGCAGGAATAAAATTCTTCTGTCTTGCACTTTAATAGTTTAATTCAGTCTGCAGATTTTGTTCAATAACTCTTCAAGGGAAAACATATTTTCTGTACATTTTTAAAAGAACTGATAACTTTTTCCAGAGAAAACACTTTACAATGCACTTTTTTAACTGTTGGCTTGTCTTCTCGCATTTGTTTGGGATCCTTTAACTTGAAACACAAATGTTAAACAGACTTAAAATTTTGTTCAGTAATTTATCTTTACAATTGCTCAGTCATGGGCTAGATATTGTGACTCGAAATAAATTATTGCTATAATTTGTCACAGCTCAATTGAGTTTTGGAAAAAAAGAAAAACTAGAAGCACATTTATCAGAGCAACACTTTTCTGTATGTCAAGAGACTTAATGGAAAAAGTATTTTTACAGAACAGTCTGGGAGAACTATCTGTTCTATGATTGATACATGGGAAAGGGGCCAGGTGAGCAAAACTGAGAAAAGTCAGGCATGTTTAGGAAGAGGAATTGGGAGATGTTGCTTGGTATGTGTGCCTGCCTGACCTCGAACATCTTGTCCTGCATGGCTTTGATCCGGGTGCACATCAGTATCCGCCCCGCCATCGCAGCACCTCAAGGAGGTGTTTACTCGTGATGCAGTCTGCCCCTTTCTCGCCTGCCACGACTTTGAATCTTCTTCAGTGGGGGGCTGGGTACTGCTTGGGCTCCCTCGCTGGCCACTCGTTCCACCGGCAGTCTTCTGCGAGGCTCCACCTCCCCTCTACCTTGCCCTATACCCAGCTTGGCAGGCCACTGTTGGTCCTGTGGCCACTCTCCCACACGATGGATGTCTCCTAATCTTTAGGTGCACCTCTCCTCCCAGTTCGCCTCTCTTCCCTCTACACTCAACCCCTCCTGACTTGGGGAAACACAATATACTTTACAAAAAAAACCTCCACCAGCACCACATGTTCCTACCTCACCCGAGGTATACCTCAATACTCATATCTGGCCTCCAGGGCCCACTCCTGTCTTCCCAGCACCTCCTTCCCGCTTAGGGGCTATCTAAGCTCCCCCACCGTGGTTATAAGACCTCAGGGTCATCCCTGGTCTCTCTCGTCTTCGCCCCTTTGGCCCTATGTAACGTTGCCCTCTCTCTTTCTGGGCCTCCTCATTAATGTTGCCCTCTCTCTGGGCCTTCTCAGTATCATTGTCCTCTCTCTGGGCCTTCTCAGTATCGTCGCTGTCCCTGGGGCATACCCTCGGGTCCCCCAGATCCCTCCACCGTCCCACCTGTTTGGAAGCTGGAGGGAAGACCAATGCCTCCCCCTTCTCTGCGGAAGCTGCCGGGCTTGGGGTCTCTTCAGCCTCTGTCTTCCTTCCCCTCCTTTCTCCATACCAGAGCTCCTGCCCCGAGTGCGGGTTTATCTTCGCCACTGTCAGCGGCTCTGCCCTTGCTGTGTGAGGCATCAGATCCTCTTCTGTTGGGGATCACCGTTTCTCGCTCCGCTCTGGGCCTCCGGCAGACCCCTCCAGCTGGGGTTTCTCCCGGCATCTGTTCCCCTGCCTCTTTGGGGGCTGTCCTTTTTATCTCCGCCGACCGGTAATTGCAGCTGACGTCACCGGCCAGCCGCAGCTGTATGAAAGCGCAGCTGATGGCTCGCGCGGCTTCCTCCCGGTGCTCCTGCTTCGCCGCGGGTTTCGCTGCAGGTGAGTACTCTTTCTTAATTTTATTTTATTCCCTCAGTTCGTCCCCCGACTTCTGCTCCCAGGGTTCCCCCCTTGACCTTTTGGGTCCCCCTGTTTGTCTCTCCCTGTGACAGTATGATTGAAGTAATAGGCCTTGTACATGCTTACCTTGTCCTGCCAGTAGAAGATGGCAGCCTCTGGAGGACATGCATACCCAGGTGCTTTTAGCATTTCCACGGGACTTCTACAAGGCTCCATTTAGCAGCTGTGCTGCTGAAGCCTAAAATTCACTGTGCAAAGCCTGAAGGGACTGTAGCCGCTGGCAGAAAGTGCTCCTTTTGAATGCTGCCAGGTGGCAATAGCTAGCATAACTCAAGCTGAAAGGAGGTTTCTGCTGCCACAGAGAAGCTTTGGGTTACAACCTCAACTTCTTTAAATGTGAAAACTACATATTGCCTTCACTAGAATTGTACTTTCTCTTTCATTCTAATGAACTAGAGGCATTTCCCCATTCCACCCATATTGTGGACTCACCCCAACTCTTGGCATGTGTATGTTTAAAAAAAAAAAAAGGAATTGATTTGGCTCACAATTTCCTTATTTCTAATTTTTATATGATTTAATGATTGGGTTTATTTGTTTGGTTTCTTCTGTAACAGGAAGTTTGTTCCTCTTTTGAATGTCTGTTGGCTTCTTAGAAAATGCAGGTGGCAACCAAAAGGGAGAAAACTGCAATAAGTCTACACTTTCAACTGGACTGGAATAGCCAGGGTCCCCACTAATAGATCCAGCATCCATCAGAAAGTTCATTTTCTAGTACTGTCCAGCTTTTCCTAAATTTTCTTCAACTATAGTGCTTTCTCAATATTTTTTGCTTACCACAGACATGACTCAGACATCAAGAGGATGCAGGTTTTTGTATTTGTTTTTTTTGTTTGTTTGTTTGTTTGCAGATTGGACTCAGTAAAATTAGGATAAACAGGTAAATAAACAATTACTACCTGGGAAAAAATTAAGATTCAAAGTTACCAATAAAAAGGTGTGTATAGGTAGGAGGGATATGCCAGATATGGCCACTATCTTATCCCTACCACCGATCCCATTTTCCAATTGTAGTTTATTGTTCTCTTTGTAAATTCATACAGTTTGCTTAGGAATAATATATAGCAATATTTAGCTAGTACATCATTAATTGAAGCAGGCTCAGCTCAGTCTAGAATCTGAGTTCTCATTTATCAAGGATGTTTCACCAATAACTGCAAACGTAGTTGTGGAAGGGGGGGGGGGGGGGGGCGATATAGTCGTGGGAGGTGGGGGGGGGGGGGGGAGTAATATGTCAATCTAACTACCAGCAAAACATTGCTGATTTAAAAGGATTTTATGTAGAAGTCATTTTAATTATGTTGTGACAAAAAGATTTGATACATTATTTTAGTATTTCCATTCTGAGAAAATAAGTTAATGAATAAAAAATTATGTTGATGTGGGAGAATTAAAATGAGAAGTATGAATTAGGAAAACAATTCCTAAATTAAACTTCAGGTATTTAAAAAGGCAATATGAATTTTTCAATTCTTAAGCAAATACTTAATTTTTTTAATTGTTGAAGTATATAAAGAAATGTACCTTTTTCTCTGAAACAGTCATTTTCTCAGAGTAAAGCTTCATGAGTGAACTTGTTTAAATAGTGGCTTGCTATTTTTTAGTAGTTGTCTGTTATATTTTAACAGCATTTAGAACATTTAAATATGTTTGATTAAATTAATAGACACATTTTATCCTAAGTACAGCCCTAATCTTAGTTTATTTTCAAAGGTTTCATTTGCTTGGAGAAGGGAATTCTATTTCTGCTTTTCCCCAAAAGCAACTGTTTTCTCTAGACTTTGTCCAGTGGAATTGGTATCTTAAACTTTATGCTTGTATTACTTCCCCCTCCCCCCCCCTCCGTTTGACCCCATCATAATTGATTTCTACAAGTGACAACTGTTCAAAATATAGAGTCGGTCTGCCCAAATTAAGTACAATAATAGTATAGTTCTTGGGTAGTCAGACAACTGGTGATCACATTAAGAGAGGCAGGAGACTAAGCAAAATGTAAAATACAGTGTCCTGATAGTCAGCAATGAGTTTTTGAGATAACTAGCCAATAGCGATTAAAAATTTGTTGTACCTTTCTTTTCATTTGAACTTTGCATTTGTACTTTGTGCCATTCACTACTCTAAAAGCTGGAAGCCAAAGGGAGAAATATACATTTTGCACATTTTGGCTGATGACACTCTAAAGAGTCCTTACAGCCTCATCATCAAAAGGCATGGTTTTGGGAGACAAATGGCCAGGATCTGTCTCAAGTCATCCTACCTATGGTAGAAGTGTTTGCTTGAAAGACAGAGAATGGACTAATGTCACTTAAAAGACAGTGCATCTTGCAAATCTTCAGAGGCATTTAAAGCTCTTTCCTCAAAGTGTTTTCAAGTCAAGGAGATAAATGGGGCAGGAGGCAGAGAGTGGGTGGAAGATAAAACATTTGGCATCATGCAAAAAGTGGACCCTTCACTAGAGTTGCTTCTCAGATATAGAATATGATAACACTTGGTTAGTCCATACATAAAATAGTTAAGATAAAGCATTTAAACTTCCTAGTTGATCAGGAGAAAAAGCACCTTTATATTTCCCCATCTCCTTGTACACCTATTTTTTTTTCTCTATCCCTTCCCCTGCTTTAAACTGGCTACCTGATTTTAAATTCCTTCTCACTAAAATGTATATTCTTCCCATGCTCCCCAAGCACCCATTCAAAATGTAAGGCAGACTCCACAGCAGAATTGTTCTCTAATCTTACCATTTTAGTAAGTATTTTATAAATCACTTTGCTACAAATAAAATAAAGAAAGAAAAAAGATACTGATAGGACCATTTTTTCTATACTTTGGAGCTTCCTTTATCTATGGGAGCTGAGTTTCATTTTAGTTTCCAAAGCTATTGCCTGGCTATTGATGGGCTATCTGTAAACCTGTTAAATTGACTTTTTCTTTTTTGTACCTTCTTTCTGCTCTCATCCATTTTTTTCTCAGTTGTGCAAACACTGATTAAATGTACACGTTAATCAAGACTATCTTTAAATTACACTTGTAAATCTAGCTTATCTGTTTATCTCAGTACTTATAATAGCCCCCATGTCTTCAATATTCTCATTTAATTGCATACCGCATCTTTCTAATATATGGTGTTAACATTATGAGAGATAGTAACATTCTAGCTGCATTATCTTCAGGTACTGAAACAAAGGTAATGCTGTCTGAAGGACTAACTCTATGCTATTAAAAAAAAAACCTGTTTCTTTTCTGAAAGTCTAATGACTACATATTTTACTGTTTAAAGCTTATTGTTTCTGTGATGATGCTCATGTTCAGCATAATCAATTAAATTCATGATTTACTATTAATGTTAAGAGCAAAACTTATATTGGGGCTGATTTCTCATTTACCTGAAGACCTCTTTTTATGCTGCCCTGCTAATGTAAAGGTCCATTAAACTAGATATATATGGTAAAATATACTGCATACATTTTCACTTTTGGCTGTTTTTTTCCCCCTGTTTCTATCCCCCCCCTACACCCCCCCCCAACTTAGAGGTGTAAAGAGGACATAATGTCCAGTCCAGACTTGCTTTTTACAAAAGATTCTTTTTTTTATTACCTATAATCAGTTTGGGATATAAATATAATATAAAAATACACTTTAAACTCCATACCATCCAAAGCTCCATAATCCATCTGCATAAGATTCACACAAATGTATTATATACTTGCTTTATCCACTAGGAGCTGAGGCAGTGCTGAAAGGCTAATAACTATCCTTGCAGAGGCACTACCACTTGCCTGCACATGATTTCCTAACTGGTATGCTCAATCTAGGTCTCGCTGGTATGCTTGGTCTCATTTTTATGTAACTTTGAAGGCTGCCTGAACATTATCTTCTGTTACATTTCTTCTTCACCTTTTCCACCCGTCTCTATCCCAAGAAAACTAATGATGAAAGATATTGGTACCTCAGTACAGAAAATAGTATTAGTCAATGCCAAAATGGCTTTGGAGAAAGGAGCTAACAGTAAGGGTCACTTACATATAAGCAACCCTAGTGAAATTCTCATAGAAAGATTTAAGGATTTTATATGGTAATTGAACCCAAAGTCATTAAGTGTATTATCTGCATAAAAAACAACCCCCCTCCCCTCACCCCCGACCCCCCCCCCCTTCTTGTTTTAAGCTTTTCTTTCTGAAATTCTTTTTTTATCAAGCAGGAGAAAAAGAGGTTATGGCATAGGTTGACTTTTTTTTTCTAGATCATACAATCCAAAGGGCCTCATGGACTATGGTTTTCCAGGCCATTATGTTCAGAGGGAAAGAATGAAAGCAGTGTTGTATAAACAACTGGGGTTGTGTAAGATTGCTGAGAGTACTGGAACAGGCCAGGTTTAAGGAAGCTGCTTCAAACAAGCCAGTGATGTTTCTGGAAACAGATGCCACCTTGCATGAACACTGCATGCCCCCAGAGGCTGGGTGGGGGGGCACGGTGAGATCCTGCAGGTGGCAGCGTGGTGGCGGCAAGTGGTTAGCTCCCACACACAGACAGGGTGCTGTCAGTGGGGGAAGGGAGGGAGGGGGCAGTGAGCACCAGCTGGCGGTCGGTGACCGCCCACAGATGCTGCCAGTGGTGTTGGCAGTGAGGGCAGGGGGTGGCGAGCAGTGACCGCCCACAGGCACTGACGGCAGTGTCAGCAGCGGCTTTTCACACGGGGTGCCCTGCCACGCTTAGGGTGCATGTGCACCCCCTACACGTCGCCAATTACAACTTGTTTTCATCAGTAGGTCTCAATGTGCTTTACAAAGGAGGCACTTTGATGAGGCGAGCTTTACAGATGGGGAAGATGAGACATGGAGAGGAGAAAGTAATTAAGATCTCCAAGAAATCTGAAAGTAGAACTATTGCTTCCTAACCTATTGACAACACTGCTTATGATCTTTTTTTTACTATCTCTGTACAAAGAGAAAGACTTAATTGTCTTGTTAATATATATTTTTTTTTGTATTTTTGTAGAAGAACACATTTTAGTGAACTTCTATTACCGGGGGAGGGGGTTGGGGGGGTTACTGTATTCTATGTTGGAAATACATTTTCCACGCCTCAAAAATGTTGTTTTTCAAAAAATGAACCACAACTCTATAAACAGCCATTATTAAAGATCATGTTTATAGTAAATATAACATAGAGCAATTTTATAAAAAATTATATTGGACAGTAATGGTATGGTGATTGCCTTCTTGAAAATGGTGTTAAAATACTAGGAACCAATATTTGCCTTCAAGTGTACATACCAACATTCAAGGAGGCTGGAATGAGTTACCTTAGACTGTGTGGCCATTTATAAGTCAGAATGGGGAAGTGGTGGGGGACCTTGGGGGTTCAGGGGCAACTAGGGTCTGCAGAGGAGCCTAGGAGGGGAAAGTGAGGTCTGCAGGGGAGAGTTGGGGGCAAGCAGGATCTGTGGGGGATTTGGGTGGATTGGGGGGCTAGCAGGGTCTGTGGGAGGATTGCTGGGGTCCACAAGGATTTGGTGGGATCAGGGGGGCTAGTGGGATCTGTGTGGAGGTTTGGGATGATGGGAGGTCTCCCCCCACCCCTTTCGACCAGGGGCTGTTTTAGCTCCCTGACACCCCACAGCCACAGATGAACAACCCCTGCCCAGCAAACTAACCCCCCTGATCCTGCCCACCCCTTCACCTACCCTAAAGTATTTCCTCAGCAATCAGTACTGGTGAACCCAGGTAAAACCAGCACCAGGATTAGCTTGTAGGATGGGTGGGTTTGCTGGGCTTGGGGAAGGTCTGCTGCAGGGATTGTCTGTCTGGGAACAATTTGGGACATCCTACTTCAATTAATGCACAAGCAGTGTGGGTCCTTTGGTCATAACTAGAGCTTTGTTTTCCTCTTATTTCAGGATCAAATTAGATCTTTTATTCTTTGGTTTTTGAACAATACCTGTGAGAGGGGAGCAAATAGAGGAAAAAATAACCGTTTTCTGTTTTTACTTTTCTGTTTTTTTTACATATTTTTTTATGTAACAAAATATGATGGGGGTTGTTGTGTTTTTGCTTTATTTCCCACCCCCCTCTACCCACTTCCTTCCTTCAACAAAAAGGGTAGGTGGGCCAGTCCTTTTTTCTAGTTTAGTCATGTGCATACCTTTTTTTTGTGCAGTGTACTATAAAAATGTGATCTAGTTTCATTCTTCTATGTACGATTATTTAGTGTCAAATTTGTAAATTCTTTTCGGAGAAGCAACAGTACAGCAAAAGTTTAAATGTCTTCCTGCTAAGTGATAGAATTGAAGTAGTGGCAGAAAGCAAATGAGAATACACCATACTGAAGAATAAGAACTCTTGGTCTTCCTAGGTTTTGTATGTTACTTTATTATTAGTATTTTCTTGTTGTTTTCAATGGCTTGGCTCACTGAGGTGAGTCTGTTTCTTCTGAATCTGTTTAGAGGAAATCAGTTGAAGAAACCCGAGTCAAAAATGACAAAATTTTAATTTTGAAAGGTTTTCTACATCCTGAAATACTGTTAATATTGGACTATAAAACTTCTTTCATAATTTGTTTGCTGTTAACTCTCAAGACTCACTATTTAGATTTAGTAAACAATGTGTAAAACGGAGTATTTTAGCCATTTACAAAAAATATAGCATATTAATTGCACTCAAATGACTTAGCTCTTGTAATTGTTCTTATGATTATCTAATTGCTCTGTAGTTAAAATGCATTATATAATAATTAGATTATTGTGGTCAGTAGTCCTTTGACATAATAGCAGTATAAGCACTGGTAACAGGTGGAGCTAAATTTCTCCAAGATGACACTTGAGACCATACTTTGGGATTTCATTAGCAGCTTGGGTCAAGGATTTCTTAGGGTGATTATCTTTTCTTGGGCCAATTATGTATTTGGGATAAAGTTAGACAAACATTTGCATGCAAGATGTTCTTCATCATGTTTGTGATCCCACAGGGCCCCTGCTGTGCCAGGGTTCACTAAAAGATATCACTCAAAAAATCCTTCTCTCCATAGCTACAGCATCACACAAAAAATCCTTTACCACCATACCTACAGCATCACACTTACACTACCATTAGCAACTTGTACATTTCATTTTGGTGAAGATTTCTGCCAATGTTAAGATTCCACATGTGGCTGAGGAGAATTATGCCTGGGCCACATTGTGAACCCTACTTAGTAATGATTCCTTAAAGACAGGTGGGACCTAAGGTATTGGGTCCATTGACCAACAGATTGAAAATCATGGTCTCAGTTATTCCTGGGTTCATTGCGTTGTAGCTGGAATGTTAATGCAATGCACCTAGTTATAAAATCCTCCAATTTGGTCCTCATCTCAGTATTTCATAACCCAAAATATCTAAAAGACCTCCTACAGTTTCAGATCAACCACAACACTTCCCTGGCACTGGCGAAACATTCTACAATTAAGGTAAAGCTGGTCTGTGCCAGAGACCTCCCAGCTTTACTTTCCGAGTGAAAAATACACTTTGCTGCCCAGTGTAACATCAATATATAGCAATAACCATACTTTTAAAAATCTACTAACATGAAACTTTATTGCACCTGCTTCTTCCCTATGGAGAAGCTGAGAGAATAGACATGTGGCAGTCATTAGCTGTGTTGCTTAACTCACTGCTGGCAGGTGCTAAGGTACTATTATCAGTAAGCACCTACATACAATAAAATGTAGAGCATGCTGGCATTGGTCCAGAAAGGGACTGGCTATCTGACTACAATACATGTGGACTCATGGTAGTTCAGCTGCTTTTCATTTTTAATTAGTCTTCTGAGTGACTAGTTTTAAGATTTGGACCCAGTGCAGTAAATTTCATTGTGATTTGAATTTGTAGCATTAATTTGACTTTGGAGCAATTTTTATATACAAATGGACCATATAATTTTTTAAAATCCTTGAGTGCATTGTGGTGGAAGAAGTGTGCTCTGAAGCTTTATATGTTGATTATGAGCATTTGAAGCAGCATTTTTACAGAATCCAAATATTTCAACTCTGAGGCTTGAGCTAAAAAGCAAATTCCTACCTTGTATTTGTCTGATACATTTTCCTAGATTATGGGGGAAAACTCACAGCCATAACTGTTTCAGCAAATAAGTCTAAATTTATACCCTTGCACATCTGGGAGTACTAGGGTGTATCTGCACATGTGCTTTAATGTGGAGTTGACTAATTAGTTCTGCAGTAAAGCATTACAATCTACATGTGAACCAATATTAGTGTGCGCTAAATTTATTCCGCCATAGGATAGTACTGTCAGGGACAGTACTATCCTATGGTGGGGTAATTTACTCCGCCGAAATGCTTGTGTACACGGTGACAGGGGCTGGCTGGGGCGTGAGGGTACTAAAGTGCAAGGGCTGCCTGCCACCTAGCCCTGCACTTATTACCCTTGTTCCTCAGCCAGTCTCGCTTCAGCCCGACAGCATTACCTAGAGCCTGGGGCTGACCCCCAGAACCTCCTGTAAGCCTGAGGCTGCTCTGCCCCAGCTCAAAGTTCTGTGGTCCTGGGTGCATGTGTAAACACTGCACCCAGGAGCAGTTTTCTCTGGCGTGAACTGCATCAGAGTTTATTACATCACCTTAATGGCACGTGTAGATGAACCCCTACAGTATTTTTTTAAAATGTGATTTGGATACTATATGCTACAAGACTGACAAGGGTGTTTGTTAAAAAAGAGTAGGCCAAGAGAAAAATAAAGATAAAACTTACCTCTCTCCAATGGCTAAAGTAAATCTCCTTGTCATCCCCTAAAAATATCCCTACAACTTTGATTTAAATCATTTTATAAAATCATTTTTATGTAATCAGTTGAGGTCAAATGGCATGTATTTCTTACCTCAAGTGTATATTTAAAAGTAAGGATTGCTTTGAAATGAATTTATGGTGCCCATATATGGGTTTTTAGATTAATTTCTTCATACAGCATGTATGCTGGATTCTGGGTACTAGAAACAGAGCATTATTTTTATCTTTGAGAAAGAAATTAATTAAAATCCTAAGGATGTATAGAAAGTTTAATCATCATATGTGGTGACATTAGAGGACATATCTGGTGGAATGGATCTGTCTGATGCATGACATTAGCAAATAGACAAAGCCAGCAATTTGGATGGATTTTTAAATTAGAAATTACAACTTCAATTGGGCAAATCGTTATAAGGTAATTTAAAAAATTACTTTTTAAAAAGTTTCAGTAAATTAAAATTTTGCCTGAGGAGTGTGTCAGTTTTCCTACATCATAGTATTTATTTTGTTTGACTGAAGGCAGGACAGGATGGCACCGTAGAGACTACATCACTGAACACTTAGAAGTGTAATGTTGTTTGGGCTTTCCATAGTCTGCTGTACACACTACTCTTTTTTTAGTACTGCTAGAGCTATTTTAGTTGAGTGCGACTTACTACTACTTAATCAATATCATTGTCATCAACACAAACTGTATCAGTGGAATAGGTATCTTATATTGCGATACCTAATTTCTGTTTCCTTAAAGGAATAAACTGCATTCTTTAATAAGAACCTTTTTGGTCAGAATATCATGCTACAGTCTTTCTACCTCTTCCCCCCTCCCCACAGAAAAAGATTTTTAAAAAAGTTTTTCATAGATTCATAGATGCTAGGGTCAGAAGGGATGTCAGATGATCGAGTCTGACCCCCTGCCTAGTGCTGGGGTCAGATTACCCTAGCCAGATGCCTATCCAGCCTTCTCTTAAAGACCCCTAAGGTAGGGGAGTGTACCACCTCCCTTGAAAGCCCATTCCAAATTTGGGCCATCCTTACCATGAAGAAATTCTTCCTGATATCTAGCCTAAATCCGCTCTCTGTCCGTTTGTAACCATTATTCCTTGTTACCCCAGAAGTGCCCTGGTGAACAGAGCATCTCCGATCCTTTGCTGTTCGCCCCTAATGAATTTGTAGACTACCACAAGATCATCTCTCAGCCTTCTCTTGCGGAGGCGGAAGAGGTCCAGGTCCCTTAGTCTGTCCTCATAGGGCTTGTCCTGTAAGCCCCTAACCATACGAGTGGCCCTCCTCTGGACCCTCTTGAGTCTATCAACATCCTTCTTGAAGTACGGCACCCAAAACTGGACGAAGTATTCCAACTATGGCCTGACCAATGCCACATGGAGGGGAAGTATCCTTGGATCTATTTCTCATGCATCTGCTGATGAATGATAAAGTGTGGTTAGGTTTGCTAATGATTTTGTCATGCTGATGACTCATGTTCATCTTGGAGTCCACTATGACTCCACGATCCCTTCCCGCTTCTGTGCTGGTGAGAGGGTCAATTCCCAGCCAGTAGGTGTGCTGGATATTTTTGTGCCCTAGGTGCAGCACTCTGTACTTGTTCTTGTTCTACTGCATCCTATTGTGTACTACCCACTTTTCTAACCTGTCCAGGTCTGCAATCGTTCCCTACCCTCTGGAGTGTGCACTTCACCACACAATTTAGTATCATCTGCAAACTTGGACAGAGTACACCTCACACCCACATCCAAGTCAGTGATGAAGATATTGAAGTGTACAGGTCCAAGGACCGAACCCTGCGGAACCCCACTACCCACATCCTTCCAGGTTAATACTGACCCATCTACTACCACTCTGCGTGAGACCGCTAAGCCAATTTGCCACCCACTGGACCATGTAAACATTTATGTCACAGACTCTTTCATTGAAATCTATGAAATCTTAGACATTAGGGATGGAAGGGACCTCAGAAGATCATCGAGTCCAGCCCCCTGCCCAAAGGGCAGGAAGTCAGCTGGGGTCATAGGATCCCAGCAAGATAAGCATCCAGTTTCCTCTTGAAGATGTTCAATGTAGGTGCTTGAACCACCTCCAGTGGCAGGCTGTTCCAGACCTGGAAATTCTTCCTTATGTCCAGCCTGAAATGGTCTTGCAGTAGTTTATGACCATTCGACCTAGTCATCATCCCTTGGGGCGCTCTGGTGAACAAACATTCCCCCAGATACTGGTGGTCACCCCTGATAAACTTATAGGTGGCCATCAGATCACCCCTGAGCCTGCGCTTTTCCAGGCTAAAGAGCCCCAGGGCTCTCAGCCTGTCATCGTAGGGTCTGCTTCCCTGACCTCTGATCATGCGCGTGGCTCTTCTCTGGACTCTCTCAAGCTTCTCCACATCCTTTTTGAAGTGTGGAGCCCAAAACTGGAC
>NW_005843033.1:129827-132142 GCF_000455745.1 Alligator sinensis
TTTTCCAGCCAGTGGATCGTGGAGGACCCAAGGCGACAATTGGCCGGTTTCTCCAAGAGGTGATCATGGGAAACCCGATCAAAGGCTTTTTTGAAGTCAAGATATATGACATCAATCTCTTCTCCCTTGTCCAGGTGATAGGTCACCTGGTCGTAGAAGGAAGTGAGATTGGTCAAGCAAGACCTACCCGCAACAAACCCGTGCTGGCTATCCCTTAAGATGTTGGCGTCGGCCAGTCCATTAAAGATGGCCTTTTTAATAAACTTTTCTAAGATCTTCCCCAGGATAGAAGTCAGGCTAATGGGCCTATAGTTAGCCAGATCCACTTTCCTCCCTTTCTTGAAGATAGGCACCACATTGGCCTTCTTCCAGTCTTCCGGCACTATACCAGAGCGCCAAGAGTTTTCAAAGACCCTTAATTTATGTATGAGAATGGGATGAAATACTGTATTGAAAGCCTTGCTAAAATCCAAGAAAACGACATCCACCTCTACTCATGCGTCTAAGCATTTTGTGACAATATCATAAAATGAAACCAGATTGTTCAGGCACGATCTACCTGCTACTAATCCATGCTGGTTTCCCTGCTGCATTATTTTTCCCGCTGGACTCCCACAAATATGATCCTTCATAATCTTTTCAAAGACCTTTCCAAGGATGGCGGTAAGACTGACTGCCCTATAATTACTTGGATCCTCTTTCCTTCCCTTCTTGAAAATAGAGACCACATTGGCCCTTTTCCCAGTCCTCTGGGACTTGGCCCAAGTGCCATAAGCGCTCAAACAGCCATGCCAGTGGTTCTTCTTTGACACTGGCCAATTTCTTCAATACCCTCAGATGCAGCTCATCTGGGCCTGCTGACATGAACACTTCCAGTCCATCCAAGTGACACTGCACCAAGTCAGTGTCAACAGTTGATGGGCTGGTGTCCCTCTGATGCCCATCTAAGAACCCATTAGGAGACTTATTTTGAGACCTGTTCAGGAACACCGAGGTAAAAATCTCTTTGAATAGCTCAGCCTTGTCCCTCCTGTCTGTCACTAATTGCTCCTTTTTGTTCAGTAGGGGTCCTATGCTGCCCCGCACCTTCCTTTTTACTCCTTACATACCTAAAAAAAAAAATAATAATTTGTGTTGCCAGCCTCAGTTCTGTAGTTACTTTGGCCTTTCTAACTGCCTCCCTGCAAGTGTGGGCCAAGTAGGTATACTTCTCTTGGTAGTTTCCCCCTGCTTCCACCGCATATATGCCTTCTTTTTTGCCCTTAGGCTCCACTGAATTTCTGTTTATCCAAGGAAGTTTTTTGGCTCCTTTTCCCAAGTTTTTGGCTCCTTTTCCCTCATACTGGAATAGTCTCCCTGTGTGCCTGAAGGATCGCTTCCTTTAGGAATGGCCACCCTTCTTGGACTCCCATCTCTCCAGTACTCTTATCCTGCAGTACATCATTTACTTGACTACTAAGCACACTGAAGTTAACCTTCCTAAAGTCAAACACTTCCACCATACTAGTTATCTTACCCACCCTACACCATATGGTGAATTGGATTGATTGGTGGTCACTGTCCCCAAGGTGACCACAAATCTGCAGCTCCCCTACCAGGACCTCCCCTGTAGCCAAGACCAAGTCCAGTAAGGCATTCCCCCCAGTGAGACCGTATACCTCCTGCGTTAGGTGAAGGAGGTTGGATGGGTTTAACTGCTACCCTTCATTTAAGGTGGCTGAATGATCACCCATTGTTCATTCAGCCACCTTAAATCATCATTTAAAGGTGGCTGAATGAACATGTTTTCCACAAAACGAAAGGTTTCTCTGGCTCTGAGTAGAGAATCATCAGCAGAGTGATACTCAATGGTACTGAATGAGAAATGGCTCAGTTGCAGAATAAGAGGGACACTCCACACAAAAGAAGGTGCGACAGGGGGCCTCCTGGGGCCGAACTCAAGGCCAGTCGGGACCCCAGGCCCCCGGCTCTTGGGCGTCCCTCGCGGTGGGCCCCCGGCCCTTTTGACCCTCTCTGGTCCTGGCCCCAGTATGGGCCAGTCGAGGGTACTATCCCCTTCGGGCTGGGTCTCTAGCCCCTCTCTCTCATCCTCGGGCCTCACTGTGCCACTACTCCCCGTCCTCTCAGGGGCAACCGCAGCACCACGCCCTGTACTCAGTACACTCTCTTGGGGTCCACCCTCTGGGCCCCTCCAACATAGGGTTACCCACCCGGTGGTGGGAGCTAGGGGTTAAGGCGCCCCGACCCGCCTTTCACCGGGGTGGTCACTGGCCTGGCATTTCCTGGGGGCTCCCACGCCACTGAGAGCCCCACCA
>NW_005843033.1:132673-141744 GCF_000455745.1 Alligator sinensis
TCAGCGTCTTGCCCTGGCCCACCTCAAGGCCAGTCGGGACCCCAGGCCCCCGGCTCTTGGGCGTCCCTTGCGGTGGGCCCCGGCCCTTTTGACCCTCGTGGTCCTGGCCCCAGCTTGGGCCAGTCGAGGGTACTCTCCCCTTCGGGCTGATCACCGCAGGACCCTGCCCCCTCGAGGCCTATTGTTGTGCTGGCCTTCTACCGGGCTCGATGTACGGCCCCTCTCGGGCTCCTCGTCACTGGCCCCCTTCACACTTGGGCCTCTCACACTACCGCCCCCTCACACCGGGGCTACGCAACCCACTGGTTGCAAGTGGCAGGCGCACACAGTGCACTGCCACCGAAGGGAACTTCAGTACAGTCTTTACAGCATTGTTTGTGGCTCTGAGAAGCCTAGAGAGTGAATTTTAGATTTGGGTGCCTGTTGAGTGGTTTGATGGTGTGAGCATGAAAACTACCTCTGGTGGTTTCTCGGCTCATATTTGATAGAAGGAGGACTTTTGTACAGTCTCGTATATAAGCATAATTGCATCATAGCTGTCTGACTCCTCCAGTAATTTCTGAACTGGAATATATGCCTCTGAGTTCTGTCTAGGCTTTCTAATCATAAAAAGTAACAATAGAAAGGGGATTTGTGTATGCAGAAAATTTGCTATCTTAAGGTTTTTTTCCTCACTTTGTTTTACGTTATAACTGGTCTGATTTCTGGATCGGAAAAGAGTTCCCTCTCTGCCTATTTTTATCCTTATTGTTACATTTAGGTTTTAGTTTGTTGTGGATTATATGGAAAATGCTTCCATTGTAGGGGAAGATGGTATTTGAAATGTGTATAGGAATTGTGCTATCTAGTTTTAAGAATCCAGAACAGATAAGTCAGTGACAAATTGTGCTTCTGGCTCCCAGCTTGTATTATATCTGGGGATTTGGGACTTGGATATAGTGGACTTGCTCTAGGCAGTGCTATTTATTTTGATAAGGCTGTGTGAATAGGCTTTGGGCTTGTAGTCGGGCCAAGATACAGGTGTATGTGTAAGGAGTTAGTGATCTTTGTTATGTAGTTTTCCTTCCCTCTGCTATCATCGTAATACATTTTACAGCACCTAAATGTACTATACTGCTTTGATGTCTTGTTCCAGGCAAAGGTAGGAATGCTCAAAATGAACATTCTACTATTCTGCCTCCTGTCCCATCTCCATTCCATCTTTTTCTGTTGCCCGTGTGCCTACCTGGGCTTAGCCTGCTACCCGTCCAGTTTCTCTCAACCTTTTAATTGTTTTTCATCCTGTTCCCTGTGCCTGAGACATCATTCAGTCTGTCTTACTCTCTTCCAGATTTGTTCCAATTTGTCTGAATCTTTCTTAAAATGTGCGTAAAACTGCACCTGGCATTCTAGCTGAAGCCTCACCAGTAGGGAGTAGAAAATATGAAAGGTACATCCATTTTCACTCTCTGTCCTTAACACCCCTGGGGATTGAATTTTGTGACCCCTAATATGAGAAGCCAGAGCACTAGCTTTGTTCATGTATAATTCAAATTTAGTTGAATTATGTACGTGTTGGTTTTATCTGGTAAATGAGTTTAGACCTAAGCCTGAAGCTTCATGTATTGGAGCAAATACAAATACCTAAAGGAAAAAAAGCTATGAAAGTGGTGAAAAAGGACTTGGGAAACACTGTGAAAGAGAAAGTACCAAAGAAAGGTCAACAAAGAATTTGATGTGTGTATGTATGTATTATAGAGGGGAGGGGAGTGGTGGGGGGGAGGGGAGGTGCAATATATAAAATTTCTCCCAACTACTCAGTTGGTCTAAAAAAGATATCACATCTACTCAAAGAACATTGCCTGCCTATGATCTAAAGAGAATTTTTAGAAGTACTTATCAGTGTGAACTCTGAAAGTACTATGTTCAGCTAAATGCTTAATTAAAAAAAATAAAGTTAAGTGTTGAGACCATGGGATGGGGAGGAGGAGTGGGGAGAGGAATTCACCTAAGCACAGATAAACATTAATTGTATTTATCTAAGCTAACAACCTGTCTACCAAGTCACAGCCTGATGTGCTTTGAAATGGCCCTATATATTTAACTGGAAAGTCAGTGGTAAAACAACATAAATTAATGCAACATTTTCTAGGTATAAAGACCTTCTAAGTATTTTCCTGGTAGTAGGAGCTGGAGACATAAAACTATGAAGTCCTCAGAATTTGAATATAGTCTTTTAGTATCTTCGAAAGAACAAGGCTTGATATATTTTTTTTTTTTTTGCATTAACCCGTGCCTGCTTGCCTTTACTACTGAGAAGAACAGTACAACAGCTATGTCAGCTTTGACAAGTAAACATTTATTGTAAATGACATTTATTTCAAAAGGATCTCTTTTTGAGGAGAAAGGTCAATAAGAAGTAAATGCCATTTTTTAAAAGTATCTGAAGCAATTAAAGCCAAAACCTAAGGTGGAAGTGGAGGGACAGAAGGAAACCACCATTTAAACTCAGTACTATCCAGTTAGGCAACATACTGTAGTATGTGCATGTATGAAGGGGTATGCATATGTCTGTCTGTATCTATATATTATGTATAGAAGGGGGTAACTGCATTCATATGTACAGTATAGATTACAGATAGATTGCACCTTTAATGGGTTTTTTAAAATTTTGCTTGCCTATATTTCTCCCACTAATCAATTCCATAAGATGACTACTAATAGCTGCTCTCCTCCTAAGTATTAAATCTAAAATCAAATAACATGAACCATATACGGTCCCAGAATGATGACTTACATAGGATTGAATATCCTGTGATTTCAGAGCCAGAATTAAGAGCTGTGTATCATTTGGGAGTAGGGAGCTGAATTGATGTATAGTGATATCCTCTCCCACAAGGACTGATTTCAGAAATTTTCCAGGTAAATAATTAGGAACACAAGACACTTTTGTTGTCTGTGCACATGCACGTGTATGGAAGGGAACAGGATGGAGACAGGGGTAAGCAGACAGCAAACATCTCCAAGTAGCCAGGTACTTAGAGATGTGGGTGCTTGCTTGGGATGTAGGGAGACCAGATTTGCCTGATTTGATTTGGGGCACTAAATTGGTCTTTCATTGGTCTTTAGTCACCATACTTCTAGGTTGTAGCATCTGGTTCTCTAGTCCAATTTAATTATCTCTGCAAAACTCCAAAATTAGAACCTGAGGCCCATCACAGAATAGTCAATAGATAGATGGTCAGAACATTCACCTAATTTGTGAGAACTAAGTTAAAAGCCCTGTTCCAAATCATGAAAGGTAAGAAATGGAATCAAGGCATCGCACATCCTCACCTTTGAAGATACTCACTGGTCTGAATATGTATACTCCTTCTATCTGTTTCTGACCTGAAACTCTGTTTTGTAACCAAAGAACCTTTTTCTATGAAAGCTTTGTTGAATCTACATTCATTTGAAAAATTAGTTTTCAATTAATTGAGCTTTCCCAATGAAAAATGGTTTTATTGCTAATGTCCCAGCTAGATCTAGATCACAAGAGCTTTAACGTTAGAATTTTAGCAATGCCAGGCCAGGCCTGACCATGTCTTTGTGTCAGCCTGAGGTTTTGTTGGATCACTGTGCTCAGCAAGTTGTCATCAGTGGCTCAATGTCTACTTGGCAAACAGTGTTGAGTGGGATTTCCCAGGGGGGGGACCATAAGATGAATACAATCAGTGTGGTCTTGCCAAGAAAAAAAAAAAGCCAGTAGTTTACTGGATTGTGTTGTTAGGAGTGTCACTTTCAAATCAAGGGAAATGGTCCTTCTATGTTCAGCACTGATAAGGTCTCATATGGAATACTTTTGTGCCCCATACTTGAAGAAAGATGTGGACAGATTAGAAAAAACAGTGAAAAGCAACAAAAGTTATTAGCAGCCTTTGAGAAGGTTGATTTATGAGGTAAGCTAAAAAGAACTAGCATTATTAAGTTTGGTGAATAGAAAATCAAGAGGAGATTTGATAATATTCCTCAAATACCTGCAAGTTGGTTATAAAGAGGATGAAGATAGACTATTCTCTGTCACTACAGGGGACAGTAATAGGAACAATGATCTCAAGTTGCAGCAGGGGAAATTTAGATGGAAGATTAGAAATAACTTTCTCACCATTGGCATTTATAGATGTGCAGCAAGGCTGCTCCGACGTGCTCCGACTCGTTCCATCATCCTCCACCGTCACATGTATCAGCGTTCCCATACTGAAAACTGGTGGTGGGGCTTGTTCAATGAGGTTTAGTTCAAAGTGCCTCACCACCATTTTTCTGTGCAGAGACACTGATGCACATGATGCTCGCATGATTTTAATTAATGCGGCTTGCTCATTAAAGTGCCCCCACCTCCCAGAGCACATCTATAAATGCCCTATGAGGGTGGCTAAACATTAGAAAAGGTACTCTCTTGTGGACTCTGCAGGTTGTGAAATCTCAAGCCTTCGAAGTTTTCAAGAGCAGATTAGACAGACACTTGACTGAGGGGTTTAGTGTTTGGATGTCCTCATGACGTCCCTTCCAGCCCTTATTTTCTATTATTTTTGTCTTTTTCCATTTTTATTTTCTTTGAACATATGAGAACACATAATAGTAAAAGAGCTTGGCATTACACTGAGATGAATATGAAAACAAACAGTTTAGACTTGCTTTAAAACATTTTTCTAATAGTTCATATATGAGTGTTGAATAATCAGACTGTAAGTGGGATTTTCAAAAGTGGTTAAGGAAGTTATTTGCCCAACTCTCAGTGACTTCAGTGTGTGTTCATTCAGCACTACCCTTTGGTATCTGCTTTAGCTAACTTCTTATCCACTTTACAATTCGAATACTGGTCCCTGTCATACCTGTTATAACTAATTAATAGTTTCTCATGTGCTTCTGTCTCTGCTGGCATCCAGATAGATGATATCTATTGAATTTCCCTTGTCTGGAAAATGAGTTGTCATGTCAAAGAAAAATATCAGTTTAGTCTGGCATGATCTACATTTGTAAATACTGTAAATAAATGCCATTTTTTTTATTTCATTTTCTGTTCATCTGTCATTAATTATTCTTCCCTTCAATATTTGTTCTAAAGTTTTCCATACTAGTTGCAGTTGCCTGAATCACCTTTTTAACTTTTAAATGTGAGCACTTTGCTATTCTTCTGTCAAACAGAACAGCCTTCAGACCTGATGGATTCACAGGAAGTCCTTGCAGTTTCTTCTGTTAGGGATTCCTTCCAGCCCGAATTGTGGAATGGAAATCATTGCTTCCCCTTCAACCTAAACAGGTTATGCTTCTTCAGGGTTTTCTGTATTTTAACCCCATAACTGATGTGGTAGCTTCCAGTTCCATACCCTCACTCTCATAATCCATCCTGCTTTTCCCCTTGATTTTAACATCATAATCAACATTGAAAATTGAGGTAGAGTTTTCTTTTCAGTAGTTTCAGAGCCAGCTGCTTTATTTACAGGGCTAGATTATATTTAAACTCAGTCCATCTGCAGTCCACAGTTGCCTTCCTACAACTGCTACTTTTTTTCTTTTGTTTATATGGCTAAAAAGCCTTTTGCTATTTGTTTTAACATTATTTGCAAGATCAAAACTCAGCTTGACTTTTGTCAGTTCTCACTTGATCCCTACAATTCATGACTCCTAAGCCATAGCTTTCTTTCATTGATCTTTTCAAGCTACATACAGGGAAGATGAGAGAACTAAGCATACTTAGCTTGTAGGAAAGACAATTAGGGGGTGGTGGGGTTTGGCAGAACATAAGAATTGACATTTATTGGGTCACACCATACATCCATCTTGGCCAGTATCCTGTGTTACCCAATGGCAGAGAGTAGATGCTGAAAGAAACAGTGAACTGGGCATGACCAGGTTTTTGAAGTGGGTATGACCAGGGCATGATGTCAGTCTGATATAATGAAAGAATATGAAGCCATAAAAAGAGGGAGAACAACTTTTCTCTCTCCCTGCAGAAGGCAGGACACATAATAATGCTTTAAAATCATAGCAAAATGAAACGGACTGGATATCAGGAAAAAGTCTTCTCTGTTAGAACAGCAAAGCAGAGGACTGCTTAAACAAGTTATGGACATGCATGGGATGTTTTCAAGAAGTTTTTTGGTAAACATGGGTCGGGGTGATTTAGTAGAAGCAATACTTGAAGCGTCTGGTAAAGAGCAATAGTTGGAAGCCCAGGCAATCCCCACACTTCCATTGCTCAGAGACCATGAGAAGGGCTCTGCAGCCTAGAGCAAGTGGAAATTAGAGAAGACCATGCTCAGCAGCAGGAGGATGAAGCAGAGTTCCACATCAAACTTGGTTATGAAAGATTTAAAGGAGCTGGGACAAGTTTACAGAGGAGAGAGGATTATAGAAAAGGAAGGCCTGGCTCTCCAGTCCAGATGGTGATATGTGAAGTGTCTGTGGTCTCCAGGTTGCAAAGCAGAAAGGGAGGGTGTTTGGTTTATCTCATGCTTTTGGACTTTGCCAGTTGCCACAATTTTTTTTCCCTTCTGTTGCTATGGACGTCAAGGGCGTTTTTGGTTTTGCTTTGTTTTTGCAAATTTGCAGGTGGTGTGAAACTGGAAAGTATTACAAACAGATTGGAGGACCAGGCTTGGACCTCAAAAGCATTGTGTTTTACTGGCATAAATTCGGAGTGGAGGATTTTGACTGTGGTGTGCAGATTCTCCTTCTGGAACTTAAGAAACCCAGAAGTTCCTTGCTATAAAGTCTTGATTCTCCACTCCAGATCAGAGCAATTGCCACATTTGGGATCAGGAAGGATTTTTACCCTATGGCATGAACTATTTTGGGGTTTTGTTATGCTTTTCCTTGGATTCGTTGAACATATTTAATGAACTACTTCTTGGCCATGCAGTGAGAGAATATTGACAGTGTGGTCATCCCCCTGTTTTACCTGGGGTAAATTAAAGGTTGCTTTTTATGTTTTGGACATTATGCCTGGTAGTTGTGTGTAGGAGTTGTGCCCATAGTTTTTAGGAACAGGTTAGACTAAACCTTTTTATACACATAACTGTTTGATAAGAATGATCCTGCATTGAGCAAGAGCTTGGTTAGATGACCTCCTCCAGGCTTATCTTTCTATGACTCTGTAGTGTGAGTTATTGTATCATTGTTGAAATGATCTGCAGGTACTTATTAGTCCTGTGATCATCACAAATATATGCCAGTAAAAATTCCTGGAAATACTATGATTATTTCAAATACTGTACATCTGTCTTTCTGGAAACCAAATACAGCACAGTACAAAAAACTCTAATTGATGCAAAGATGGGCGGTGCTTCATCAAGAGAAAAAAATGCATCTCTTTGTCTGCCCATATAGTGTTTGAACTGTCACACCAACAGAATTTCATATGTTGATTCTTCAGTCCATCCAACTTCTATTGAAAGTAATTAAACAAAGTTGAGGAAGAACAAACCAGAGTCACTTCGGAGGTACTCCCGAAAGAAAAGAGGGAAGAGATTTTTATATATTAAGTCCATCCTTAAGGGATCTAGAAAGAAAGTTTGCTGGGATAAGAAAAAAAAAGACTGTATACACAAATGTTCAACAATGAAATCAAACACAGGGGAGTGGGGGGAGGGAGGAAGGAGGCTGCCAAATATTTAAAGAGGCAAGCCCCAGGGTTTCATAGCTTCCCAAGCACAGGGAGCCTGGAATCAGGCTACAGCAGTTTAGTGGCAGGTTCCCATATGTGGGCCACTGCTTTAGTTGCCACCTGGGTGAATGGCATACAGAGTTTTAAAAGTTCCTGGCTACGTGTTTAATTTATGGAATAATACAAACAAGCCACAAAGCTATTTATTACATATTATATGTGGACTAACAATGGTCATTTGTAGACATGCTCACTGTTTTCTAAACCATGTTAACTGATTCACATATACACAATTTGTTTGATATTTCAATTTGAATTAAGGGTTAATAGACTAACGTTGACCATCAGGGACGTTTTTGTGCATTTCTTCACTTCTGCAGTAGAGATGGCAGGGGTAGTGGGCACAAGCAACAGCAAGCCCTAGATACCTGCTGTAATATACATGTCAATTAATATAGTTTAAACTGCCTAGCTTGGACTGCCCTAGTCTGCATTAACTTCGATCCTCATGCAATGAGGGTTAGTTCATTTGGACTGGAGCCAATTTTAATTTGGACTACAGATGTTGACATGTATATAGTGATGTCTCTAGTTCAGATTACACCTAGAAAAACATAATATCTATAAACAGCCGTTGCAACTAGTTGACTGTATTTTCATGCCTTAAATAGACTTGCACATGTTGTTGGATTACTTTTTAAAGTGAGATAAACTTATTAATCACACTTTAAATGTCATGTTTTGGAGGCCAGTTGGTGTGTCTCTACCTTACCTTCTGCCTGACTTAAGACTAATGGGGCTAACTAACTCTATCTGGGTGTGTCTATGTGTGCTATTAGAGAATGTGAATAAAATCTAGAGCTTATTGCCCCAAAGTTTATTGCTCCTGTGTGACATGTATGCACATGCACCCGGGAGTGCAGCACGTTGAGCTAGGTCAGAGCAGCCCCAGATGTCAGGAGACCTGGGGGTGGGTCAGCCTGCTAGCAGAGGAGCTGGTTGGGGTACGAGGATACTTCAGTGTGGGGCTAGCCAGCAGGTAGCCCACCCGCTGAAGCACCCTTGTGCTCCAACCAGCTGTATCAACGTCTATGCATGCACTGCTGTGGAGTATAAAACTTGTGTTTACAAGATAGTACTTGTATTTAAAAGCACTATCCTGCTGCGGAATTGATTAATCTACTCTGGCCTAATAGTGTAGACACATGACATGCAATGTGCAACTAATTAGTCAACTGTGCAGTTAATGTCTTGTGTTGATGTGCCCTCTGAGTATAAAATATAATATAACTATTTTAAAAAAATTTAAAAGCCCAGGCCTGATTTGTATCCTGGCTCTACCGTCTGCCACTGATAAAAGGTTGGGGCATGGGGGCATATGTCTAGCAGCCAATCTCTCCCTAGCCCCTGCCTTAAGAGGGGGGGGGGGGGGGGGGGGAATTCC